>NW_022196899.1:9337592-9342914 GCF_008632895.1 Mastomys coucha
AGGCTGGCTTGTCCTTCCTTCAGTCTCTGCTCCATAGTTAATCTCCGCAACTCCTCCCGTGGGTATTTTGTTCCCCCTTTTAAGAAGGAATTAAATTTTAAATAGTCAAAAAACAAAATGGCCTGCAATAATTCAATAGTAAAATATATAAAACTAGAATGTTTGATACACTGTAGGTGATACAGGGAATTAGTTAACTGTATGTAGTCTTAATTAAAGTCATGTTTAAAGAACAAGCCTAGAGTACTTATCAACTCTCCCTACCTCTACAGTCATTTCATGAAAATAAAGGTAAATAGCATTTAAATAGGAAAGACATCCAAAGAATCAGGAGCTGGTAAAAACGTCAAAGGCCTATGGGTGTTGATCTACTCCACCACATGAGCTTCATCTCCTTTTTGTGTCATTGTTCCCTAAAATATCATCATTATCTATGGAACAAAAGGTAAAACCACAGGCTTGTGGGGAAAGTCTATAAGAAATCCAAACCAAAAACTCTGGCTCCTCATGGAGGCCCCAAAGGACATGTGAAACACACTAGAGATTTCTAGTATAGTTTTAATATATTAATAAAATATATTAAACATTACATTTCTGTTTTTTATTACTTTCTTAATTTACATTTCAAATGTTATCCCCTTTCCTGGTTTCCCCTCCAGAAACACCCTATCCCACCTTCCCTCCCTCTGCTTCTATGAGTGTGTTCCCCCACTCACCCACCAACCCACTCTTGCCTCCCTGCCCTCTCATTGCTCTATACTAGGACATAAAGCCTTCACAGTACTAAGTGCCTTTTCTCCCATTGATGTCTGACAATGCCATCCTCTGCTACATATGCATCTCTCTGTTATACCATTGGCAGGGGCTTGGGCTGCTGCCTGAGTCTCTCTCTCTCTCTCTCCCAGTGCTGACCTTTTGCTACACAGCACCTTAGTTTAAAAGGAGGCAATGTATAAATGAGTTATTTTATTGTAGGAAGGAGAAAATATGTTAAGAGAAAAAAGAAGAGGAAAGAGAGAGAGAAAGGAGAGGAAGAAATCAAGAGAACAAAGAGCAAGAGGACAGAGAGAGCAAGAGAAGGAGGGTGAGAGAGAGAGAGAGTGAGAGTAAGAGTGTAAGAGAGAGGAACAAAGAGTAAGAGAGAGTAAGAGTAAGAGAGAGAGGAGGGGGAAACGCCCCTTTCATTGTATGGGGTGTGGCATGCCTGGCTTGTGGTCACATGACTGGGTGTAAGGTCCAGCTAGAATGCTGGGAGCTTGGGACATTGTTTGCCTGATAGAGCACACATCTCCTACAGGGGTAGCTGTGAGAGGTTTGGGCAGAAATCTGAGCCATTGTCTCAGGAGCTATCACTGAACAGCTTCTGTCCCTTGTGAACAAATTTACTCTGCTCAGTGGGTCTCTGGAGTTTGGAGGTGGCAGCTCTACTGGACTCAGGTTGTCCAGAACAGCACACTGTCCCACATCTCTCCATGCGTACTCTTTGGTTGGTGGTTTAGTCCCTCCCTGGGAGCCCACTAAAATCGGGAGCTAGACAAGGCTGCCCACTCTCTCCCTATCTATAATATAGTATCTTCTATATAGTACTCAAAGTTCAACCAGAGCAATTAGACAACAAAAGAAGGTCAAAGGGATACAAATTTGAAAGGAAGAACTCAAAATATCACTATTTCCAAATTATGATATTAAGTATATGATAGTATATTTAAGTGACCCCAAAAATTCCACCAGAGGAATCCTACAACTGATAATCAACTTCAGAAAAGTGTATGGATATAAAATTAAGTCAAACAAATCACTGTCCTCCCTCTACTCAAAGGATAAACAGGCTGAGAAAGAAATTAGGGAAATGACACATTTCACAATAGTCACAAATAGTATAAAATACCTTGGTGTGACTCTAACCAAGCAAGTGAAAGATCTATATGACATTTCTGTTTTCTTTTTTTTTTTTAAATCAGGGAAAGAAAAATATCAAAACTGACTTTAGATCAGTTCTTCATTTTTCTTGATCAATCAAAAGTTCATTGAACATTTCCTTGTAAGTTTTCCAAGAGGGGAAAAAAAAACCCAGATACAATGAATACAAAATAAACAGAATACTATTCTGGACTATGGAGTATCTGTATGTCTCTATCAGAGAGACCTAGTATAGATGAAGAGATGAGATGGTAAAAGTAAGATACTGGAGAAATTAATGGGGAAGGGGCACCAACCAAGGAAAACATGGCCTACAGAACCTAGAGAAGACTAGAAATCATGTGTCTTCTGGGGCCTCCATGAGGAACCCAAATTGCTGGTGTGGTTTTATTCTCTCCAAGCCTGTGGTTTTAACATTTATTTTATAGATGATGACAGTATTTTAGGGAACAATGGGATGACTAGAAGGTGGGACTCGTGTGTTAGAGGGATTAACATCCACCAGTCTTTGAAGGTTTTTATCTGCCCCTGTTCCTTGAGGCTTTCAAGTTTCTTGTCCTCTTCTTCTAGTATAGTGTCTGACACAGGCTTCCTTGGCCACAAGTTAAGATGTTTCACACTGTGATCCTTGCATGGATGGAGCCAAATGAACATCTCTTCCCTTAATTTTAATTTTGGTCACAACAACATGAAAGTGTTTCAGTCACCTGATGATACCTTGATAGTGGTTGGTGAAATTGATGAACTTAGCTAATCAACCTTCAAACTTTTAGTGAATAAACATAAGTTCTCTTATCCCCCTCCTCTCACTTTCTCTCTCTCTCTCTCTCTCTCTCTCTCTCTCTCTCTCTCTCTCTCTCTCTCTCTCTCTCTCTCTCTCTCTCTGTGTGTGTGTGTGTGTGTGTGTAAGTGTGCACATGCACACACAGGTGTATGTGAGGAAAGTATGTATGTGCATAAGTGTGAAGGCAATTATGTATCTTCCCCAACTGTTCTTTACCTTTGCTTTTTGACACAAAGTATCACTAAACCCAAAGCTCCTCTATTGACAATTTGGCTGGATTTGCCTTTTTCTGCTCCCATAGTGTTATGGCTACTAGCACATACCCTATGTGCAGTTTTATGTAGGTTCTATGTATCTTAAGTCAGGTTGTCCTACTTGAACAGTAAATGCATTACTGCCTTAGCAGTCCCCCTCATCCATAAATCTAAGTTATTTTTACCAGTTTGTTGTAATTAGTTATAGCAGCTGTAGAAAACTTTCATACATCATGTGACTTTAAATGTTATCATAATATATTTTCTTTAATATCTACTTTAAACTTTTTGCATATGAGAAAGTTTAAATAAAACAGAGCTTTGAAGCCCAGGACCTAAAGGGTAAGTTGCTGTGCAGTGTAAGAGTGTTTCAGTGCAATCATGAATATTTTTTAAGTGAGGCAATACTGAATTTGCATTTACCACTCAATTGTTACGGGGCTGGTAGAGGTGAGGACAGTTGGTAGTATGGAGGCAAACTATTAGTGCCCTGGTTTGGTAAAAGAAACAATGATCAAAAATGGACAAATTTCAGTCAGTGCTTTTAAAACAAGTCACAAATGCTCCTATCTCACACTGAGCTCTGATTTACCTGATGGTTTATAGTCTCATAGGCCCTTTATCAGTATGCCAGAAGACGACTCAGAACCTACACAATCATATATTGCTTGCTCATGTTTTCTGGAAGTGATTACTACATATGGTGATTACTACATCATCTGACCATACTTCATATGCTTCTAGTAATTAAACAGCCTTTCCCTTACTGACTACTCTAGTCACGTCACTCTCATTAGTAGGACATTTCAACAGCATAGGTGATTATCACTTAAATCCCTACATTCTAAACTCCTGTCCACAAAACTGAACTGAACATATTGGAAAATCATCATTCAGCACATACTTTATATACCTTAATGTGAACATCTGACTTAATTTCCTTCTGTAATATAATACGAAGTCCGTGTTTTGTTCTCTCTCCTTATGGAACTAAAACATGCTTTTAATACTGTTCTCAGACTCCTTAGTTTGAATGACCAAGCTTCTCCCTCAACATTGCTCTCCTTTCCCCTGAAGATAACTCCTTCATGTCAAAGTTTAATTCACTATTTATTTGTAAGTAAGTCTCTGGTGGAAACAGCCATTTTCATACTTTTTTAATCTTTTGTTCTCTTTTGTAGATTTTGGAATTTCATTGTTTCACTGCTTTATACAATTGAATAATGACATGTAGTCATTTTCATGATTCCCTTCGATCATTCCCTCTCCCTCCCACTGAAGCTTTCTCAGCAAGATTCTCTCTTTCCATGTCTTTGTTTTTGTGTTTAGCTAAATGACTTTAAGAAGAATTATTTGCCTGACTATGGATGATTGTTATTTACTTGGGCAAGAGCAACTTATCAGTGGCTACATCCCTGATAAAAATAGCATTCATCCTCAAGGAATACTCAAGGAATCTCAGTAGGAGATGGGGCTCATGGTGTCCTGTCTTGTACAGGTTTTGTGCTGATGAGTGCAGTTGCACTGAGTCCATGAATACAATAGGCATTTCATGTCTCCAAGATGTTTTCTTGCCTCAGATATATCTTCATTCTCTGGTACTTATATTCTTTCTGTCCTCATTTTCAAGATGTTCTTTGAACTTAGGAGGAATGATATTGCTTCCTTATTATGTCAAAACACTATACTATCACTTATTTTTAACATTTCATACAATTTCAGGATTCTGCATTAACTTCAACCTACTAGAGTAAGAACCTTCTCTGGAGAAATCAACTTTGACAGTCACCATGGGCATAAACTCCCAGCTTGGAGTGTAGAGCAGCTCTATGGAGCTTGAGAGACCCTTGGAGGCTATGAGGGCAAATATAATGGTAGAAAAAGGTGTCTGAAGAGGCTGAAGTATCTCTGAAACAATGTGAAAAAGAGAACTCATGAATCTGGTAAGAAAAACAATGGAACAGAGCTCGACTTGTGACTGCAAGTAAGTGTGGCTGCAGGAAAAAAAAATGTGCATGTCATTACTGAATAAAGCTGGCCCTTGGCTCCTGGTCAGCTGACAGCATGGATCAACCACTCCTGCTCATGTCACTTGGAGAAAGAGAGCACAGGGCTGGATGCATCCTGAGGGCTGCAAACCTCATCAGATGCGCCTCGGGGTTGCCAGCAAAGATGTGTGTGAAGGCTTGGAGCTGTCAAGGTTCTGCCCCTGGACACTGAGTAACAGCAGGTTAGCCAAGGTAAGTCTCAGCAGTGGTACTTCATTATCATGCTTCAGAAACCAGAAACATACAATCAGATCAAAGTCTCTTTGCAATGGGTCTATGCAGGTCAAGCTTTATATGTATATATATATATATATAT
>NW_022196899.1:9342924-9348262 GCF_008632895.1 Mastomys coucha
TATATATATATATATATATATATATATAGTGTGACATACTACAATTTGCAATAACACTTTGACAAACAAATATATAATGGAGTAATGGGAAAGATGGAGCAGTGGGAGGAACTGGTCTGCTCCTGAGCCATGGAGAGAGGCAGAATTAGAGGTGAAAAAGGGCAGGAGAAGGCTGTGGTGGATGGGGGAGCATATGGTTGCCAAGCAGGGCTGGCAAGTGGTAGGCAAGCAAGAACATACAAGTTCTGCTTCCAAATGCACTGCCCAGCCTCATGATCACCCTGGCTATGGTCAATGACAGGATGTCTGAGAAGGAGAATGTTTCATTTTCTGTATTGGGCATCCTTCATAAACCTTCATGGTCCATACTGGCCCTGAAGGACATGTTGGTATCTGTCATCCATGCTACAACCAGAGAATATACTGGTGTCTGTAGCTTATGCTGACATTTCAGGACTCATTGATGCCTGTGATCCATATGGATGTCCATGTTGGTGTCTGTCATCCATGGTGCCACCTCTTGTTATGTTGGTATCTGTGGTTAAGGAGACCTAGGTAGTATTTGTGAGGAAGACATAAAGGAGTTGGAGAAAGAGGAAAGAGTATCAGTTACAGAAAAGAAAGAAAAGTAGGAAAATTATGTAATTTTATTTTAGCTATTTAAAGAAATTAAGCAAAGAAAAAGAAAATTTCAAAAAAGCATTTACTATCTTCAGGCATCTGAGAAATTCAAATTAAAACTATTTTGATATTTCATCTTGCTCTAGTTAGAGTTGCTCTTATTTAAAAGATGAGGGCTAGATAGATGGCTCAGCAGGTCAAAGTGTATAGTTCTCAAGGAGAGGGCATACATTCAGATCTCAGATCCTCCATAAAGTGGTTCACAACCAATTAGAACCATTCTTCTAGGAGACTTGATGCTATCTGGCTTCCTCGGATACCTGCACTCACGTACATATACTCACACATGGATGCTCTCATCCATACATAAGTAAAAATGAATCTTCTATGAATGAAAGTGAGTGATGACAACATATAGTTTATTTGTGGGGAGAAAGAAAGAGTTTCCTGCTCTTGGTGAGACTATCAACTGGTGCAACCACTATAGAAGACAGGGTAGAGGGGGTTCATTTAACAGGTAAAAATTGGAGCCTCAGAAGTGGCAAGGCAGCCAGCACAGGATCCTTTCTACCTCCCTCTTCACCTAGGGGGAGGTCCTGCAAATCCACAGCCTTCTCTGCCCCTTCACTGCAAGCAGAGAGCTTGCCTTCGGGGAGTGCTCCTACCCAGATACTCAGGTGAGATCTCTATTTTCTCTCAGGTGACCTTCTAAGTCAGGAACAGCCAGGAGTCACAGGCCTCAGAAGTGGCAGGGCAGTCAACACAGGATCCTTTCTACTTCCCTCTTCACCTAGGAGGAGGTACTGCAGATGCACAGTCCTCTTTGCTCCTTCCCTGCCAGTGGAGAGCCTGTCTCCAGGGTTTGTTCTGACCCCAGGAATCAGGAGGGATGACTGATCCACAGCCCATTGCATACAGGTCTTATCTGAGAAGAGCTGATCTCCCAGAAGTGCTGACACAGGCTTACAGACCCAAAGGAGGAACAAGCTCCAGCCAGAGATAGCAAGAACATCTAACACCAGAGATCAACAGATGGTGAAAGGCAAATGCGAGAATCTTACCAACAGAAACCAAGACTACTTGGCTTCATCAGAACCTAGAACTCCCATCACAGCAAGTGCTGGATATCCCAAAACACCAGAAAAGCAAGCTTTGGATCAAAAATCATATCTCACAATGGTGATAGAGGAATTTAAGAAGAGCATGAATAACTCCCTTAAAGAAATACAAGAGAACACAGGTAAACAGGTTCAAGTCCTTAAAGAGGAAACACAAAAATCCCTTAAAGAATTACAGGAAAATACAATCAAACAGGTGAACAAACTGATCAAAACTATCCAGGACCTAAAAATGGAAGTAGAAACAGTTAAGAAATCACAAAGAGAGACAACTCTGGAGATAGAAAACCTTGGAAAGAAATCAGGAGTCATAGATGCAAGCATCACCAAAAGAATACAAGAAATAGAAGAGAGAATCTCAGGTGCAGAAGATACCATAGAAAACATTGACACAACAGTCAAAGAAAACACAAAATGCAAAAAGCTCCTAATCCAAAACATCCAGGAAATCCAGGACACATTGAGAAGACCAAACCTAAGGATAATAAGAATAGAAGAGAGTGAAGACCTCCAACTTAAAGGGCCAGTAAATATCTTCAACAAAATTATAGAAGAAAACTTCCCTAATCTAAAGAAAGAGATGCCAATGAACATAGAAGAAGCTTATAGAACTCCAAATAGACTGGACCAGAAAAGAAATTCCTCCCAACACATAATAATAAAAACACCAAATGCACTAAACAAAGAAAGAATATTAAAAGCAATGAGGGAAAAATGTCAAATAACATATAAAGGCAGGCCTATCAGAACTATGCCAGACTTCTCGCCAGAGACTATGAAAGCCAGAAGATCCTGGGTTGATGTCATACAGACCGTAAGGGACCACAAATGCCAGCCCAGGCTACTATAGCAGGAAAACTCTCAAAAACCAAAGTATTCCATGGCAAATCCAAATTTACACAAAAATTTTCCACAAATCCAGCCCTTCAAAGGGTAATAAATGGAAAACTTTAACATAAGGAGGGAAACTACATCCTAGAAAAAGCAAAAAAGTAATTTCCCAAAAAAATTAAAAGAAGATAGCCACATGAACAAATTTCCAACCCTAACAACAAAAATAACAGGAAACAACAATTATTTTCCTTAATATCTATTAATATCAATGGACTCAATTCCCCAATAAAAAGGCATAGACTATCAGACTGGGTACGTAAACACGACCCAACATTTTCTTGCATACAGGAAACCTACCTAAATGACAAAGACAGACACTACCTCAGAATAAAAGGATGGAAAGCAATTCTCCAAGCCAATGATCCCAAGAAAAAAGCTGGAGTAGCCATTCTAATATTGAATAAAATAGACTTTCACCCTAAAGTGATCAAAAAAGATAAGAAGGGACACTTCATACTAATCAAAGGCATGATCTACCAAGATGAACTCTCAATTCTAAACCTAGATGCACCAACACAAGGGCATCTACATTCATAAAACAAACTTTACTAAAGCTCAAATCACACATTGCATCACACACAATAATAATGGGAAATTTCAACATCCCACTCTCTGCAATGGACAGATCATGGAAACATAAACTAAACAGAGATATGATGAGACTAACAGAAGTTATGAAAAAAATGGATTTAACAGATATCTATAGATCATTTTGCCCTAAAAGAAAAAGATATAACTTCTTCTCAGCACCTCATAGTACCCTCTCCAAAACTGATCATATAATCAGTCACAAATCAGGTCTCAACAGATACAAGAAGATTGAAATAATTCCTTGCATCCTATCAGATCACCATGTACTAATGCTGCTCCTCAATAACAACATAAACAATAGAATGCCCACACACAGGTGGCAGCTCAACAGCACTCTACTCAATGATAACATGGTCAAGGGAGAAATAAAGAAGGAAATTAAAGACTTTCTAGAGTTTAATGAAAATGAAGCCACAAAATACCCAAACTTATAGGACACAATGAAAGCAGTCCTAAGAGAAAAAATCATAGCTTTAAGTGTCTCCAAAAAGAAACTGGAGAGAGCATACACCAGCAATTTGACAGCACGTCTGAAAGCTCTAGAATAAAAAGAACCAAATTCACCCAAGAGGAGTCAAAGACAGGGAATAATCAAACTCAGCGCTAAAATCAACCAAATAGAAACAAAAAGAACTATACAAAGAATCAACCAAACCAGGTGCTGGTTCTTTGAGAAAATCAACAAAATAGGTAAACTCTTAGCCCAACTAATTAGAGGGCACAGAGACAGTATCCTAATTAACAAGATCAGAAATGAAAAGGGAGACATAACAACAGACACCAAGGAAATCCAAAAAATCGTGAGATCCTACTACAAAAGCCTATACTCAACAAAACTGGAAAACCTGGATGAAATGGATAATTTTCTAGAGATATACCAGGTACCAAAGTTAAATCAAGATCAGATCAATGACCTAAACAGTCCCATATCTGCTAATGGAATAGAAACAGTCATTAGTAGTCTCACAACCAAAAAAACCCCAGGACCAGATGAGTTTAGTGCAGAGTTTTATCAGACCTTCAAAGAAGACCTAATACCAATATTCCTCAAAATATTCCACAAATATAAATGGAAGGTCCTCTACCCAATTCATTCTAAGAAGCCACAATTACTCTTATACCTAAACCACGTAAAGACCTAACAAAGAAAGAAAACTTCAGACCAATTTCCCTTATGAATATGGAAGAAAGATACTCAATAAAATTCTTGCAAACTGAATCAAAGAACACATCATAATGATCATCCATCATGATCAAGTAGGCTTCATCCCAGAGATGCAGGGATGGTTCAATATTTGGAAATCCATCAACATAGTTCACCATATAAACAAACTCAATGAAAAAATCATATGATCATCTCATTAGATGCTGAGAAAGCGTTTGATAAAATCCAACATCCCTTCATGATAAAAGTCTTGGAAAGATCAGGAATTCATGGCCCATAACTAAACATAGTAAAAGCAATATACAGTAAACCAGTAGCCAACATCAAACTAAATGAACAGAAACTTGAAACAATCCCACTAAAATCAGGGATTAGACAAGGTTGCCCATTCTCTTGCTACCTATTCAATATTGTACTTGAAGTCTTAGCCAGAGCAATTAGACAACAAAAGGAGACAAAAGGGATACGAACTGGAAAGGAAGAAGTCAAATTATCACTATTTACTGATGATATGATAGTATACTTAAGTGACTCCAAAAATTCAATCAGAGAGCTCCTAAACCTGATAAACAACTTCAGCAAAGTAGCTGGATATAATTAACTCAAGCAAATCAGTGGCCTTCCTCTACACCAAGGATAAACAGGTTGAGGAGGAAATTAGGGAAACAACACCCTTCACAATAGCCACAAATAATAAATATACCTTGGTGTGACTCTAACTAAGCAAGTGAAAGATCTCTTTGACAAAACTTCAAGTCTCTGAAGAAGGAAATTAAAGAAGATCTCAGAAGATGGAAAGATCTCCCATGCTCGTGGATTGGCAGGATTAATATATTTAAAATGGCCATCTCACTGAAAGCAATCTACAGATTCAATGTGCCAGTGTAGGGGTATGCCAGGGTCAGTAAGCAGGAGGAAGTGGGATGGTGAGCACGGGGAGGGGGAGGGA
>NW_022196899.1:9348272-9351393 GCF_008632895.1 Mastomys coucha
AAAACATCTAATAATAAAAAAAGCAAAAAAAAAGTTAGATTCCAGAAAAACAAATAGCCCTACTAAAGAATGGGGTACAGAGCTAAACAAAGAATTCTCAACTGTCAAATACCAAATGTCTGAGAAGCACCTAAAGAAATATTCAGCATCCTTAGTCATCAGGGAAATGCAAACCAAAACAACCCTGAGATTTCACCTCAGATCAGTTAGAATGGCTAGGATAAAAAACTCAGGTTACAGCAGATGCTGGCAAGGTTGTGGAAAAAGAGGAAAACTACTTCATTGCTGGTGGGATTACAAACTGGTACAACCACTCTGGAAATCAGTTTGGCAGTTCCTCCAGAAATTGGATATAGTACTACCAGAGGACCCAGCTGTTGGCCGCCTGCGCCAATGTAAATGAAAGAAAGGGTTCTTCTGGTAATAGGAGTAAGAAATAGATAGGAAGAGATTGAAAGAGATAAGAAGAGATAGGCTAGCCATACTGTACCTTACCCACTTGGGAAGATAAATATTAAACAACACAAGTTCTGGTCACTCAGTCATCTTGAATTTAATGCGTCTCCTTTGTTCCCCCAACAGGTAAAATACCTCGGGCAAAAACCCTTCCCCCAAAAATTGTCAGTGTAACAGTCTAATCAGTGACTTCCTTGTTACTCTGTGGGGGTGGAGCTTCTGAATGTAACCGGAACCAGGTTTCGCTCAACAGGTGGGCAGCTGCTGTGCTGGGGCCAAAGTGGTTGTTGTTCACTGTCAGGGATTTGGGGAGGGAGTCCACACCCAGCCATACCACTCCTGGGCATAGATGCTCCAACATGCAATAAGGACATATGCTGAACTATGTTCATAGCAGCCTTATTTATAATAGACAGAACCTGGAAACAACCCAGATGTCCTTCAACAGTGGAATGGATACAGAAAATGTGGTACATCTACACAATGGAGTACTACTCAACAATTAAAAATAATGAATAGAGAAAGGACCCAAGGAGCTGAAGAGTTTGCAGCCCCTTAGGACAAACAATATGAACTAACTAGTACCCTCAGAGCATCCAGGGACTAAATCTCCAACCAAAGAGTACAAATTGGGGGGACTCATGGTTTCAGCAGCATGGGTATAACAGAGGATGGCCAAGTCGGTCATCAATGGGTGGAGAGGACCTTGGCCCTGTGAAGGTTCTATGCTCCAGTGTAGGGGAATAGTAAGTAGGAGGGGGTGGGGTGATGAGCAGGGGGAGTGGAAAGGGAACAGGGGATTGTTTTAGATTTTGGTTATTTTATTTTATTTTATTTTATTTTATTTTATTTTATTTTATTTTATTTTATTGGAGGGGAACCTGGGAAAAGAGATATTGTAAATAAAGAAAACATCTAAGAAAAAAAAAAGAAAAAAATTGAATGGCCATGTGATGGAGCTATACCACTCCTAAAAATATACACAAAGAAATCTGTATCCTACAACAAAGATACTGACACTCTTGTGTTCATTGTTCTTCAGTTCACAGTAGCTAGGAAATGAGACCTGCCTACATTTCTAGCATCTGATGACTGGACATTGAAAGTGTGGTACTTATAGACAAATGAATTTTATTCAATTTTAGTATGATTGTTTCAAGTTTCTCCATTTAATTTATGTTGGCTATTGGTTTGCTGTATATTGCTTTTTATTATGTTTACATATGTGCCTTGAATTCCTGCTCTTTCCAAGACTTTTATCATGAAGGGGTGTTGTGTTTTGTCAAATACTTTTTCAGTATCTAATGAGATGATCATATGTTTTTTTTTCCTTTGAGTTTGTTTACACAGTGGATTAAGTTGATGGATTTCGATATATTGAAAAATCATAATTTTTAAGGTTCAAACATTTGCAGTCTCATAAAAGCTACTGTAATTAAAAGATACCAGCAGATAGTAACTTTGTAAATAATCATATCTTTTAATATGTTCAGAAATATATTTTACATAATCCTAGGAATTGTTGTACCTATTTTGCCAGTCTGCTTACCAGACATTATCTGTGGAGGTGTGTGAGAATGAGTTGCACTCTTCAAGGAGGAGAAGGGAGCTGAATCATGGCAGCTGCTGCTCTCTTCCACAGCTGCTGCTAGAGCAGGGAGACTCGGCTTGCAATGTGGCAGACAGGCTGACCAAGAGCAAGGTCAGGGAAATTCAACAGATGTTGCTGCTCTGAGCTGCTGCTATGCCATGCCAGTGATGATGAGGTGGGCTAGCAGGCAAGGTGCAGGGGCCAGGAACCAAGATCAGGGCCACAAGAGCAGATCCACGCTAAGCCTGTGCAGCTTCCAGTGGCAAAAGCTTCAGGAGAGAGAGCGCCATCCCCAGGAAGCGTTATAGCTCATATGCGATACAAGCTCTCAGACAATTCATGATGGAGTGATTCTCACAACTTTATTCCTCCTAAGTAGGATCTTATATTCATTTTGAGGTGGGTTGGGGTCTGATAGCAGATGCTTTCTATTGGCTTGGTATGAGATGTTAGGGATGTCTCACCTGCTTGTGGAGGGGATTGGGGTACTGTCCCTATGTGACTGGTTGTCACGATCCTTTCCATGGAGTGCTGTGGTCATGTGACAGAGGCCTGGTCAGAAGCAGGTAAAGCTCCTGAGTCCTCTCAGAGTATCTGGGACTTTCAACCTGCTCAACATTACCAAGATTCCTGGCACTATCCACTACCCTACAAGTCCTCCTTTTCTTTTTATAAAAGCGAGGTGCAATCAGAATAACTGTCTCCTGTGTTGGAATCAATTTGATTGAACCAAGAAGTGATTAGGAGTAATTTTTGTAATGCTACTCATCTGTTGCTTTAGAAATTAGATGAGACAGGGTGCCAAAAGAAGCCAGGCCCTAATGGATAGTATGGAGCCAAAGGGGGAAAAAGCCAAGCTACCAAGGGTTAGAGTACCAAGGGGTAGTAGTATTGGGAGCATAGGATGCTCAGAGGTTCTCCAGGAGCACTTTGAGCATTTCTACAACTTGTTTTCCCAGTCTAGATTTATTGACATAAAAGCTGCATTCCTCCCCCGGCAAAACACAAGTCCCTCCATGTTCAATAGTCACTAAGTCCAGGGCACTCCAGTTTTTTTTTTGTTTTTTTTTTTTT
>NW_022196899.1:9368226-9401243 GCF_008632895.1 Mastomys coucha
TAAGGTCGCTGATCCACCTCTGCCAGTTGGAAGCTGAGAGGATCCTGTCCCTGCCGCCCGGAGGCTCCCCTGCGACTCTTAGGGTCTGTGCCTCCCTGCTGACTGCTCCCGGCTTAGGAACTCACCGGAGAGAAGATGGCAGCTCTCACTGGAGGCCCCGGGTCAAAGCGGTCCCTGGAGGCATACCCGCCTCGTGCAAGGGAGGGGCAGCTAAGGTCGCTGATCCACCTCTGCCTCTTGGAAGCTGAGAGGATCCTGTCCCTGCCGCCCGGAGGCTCCCCTGCGACTCTTGGGGCCTGTGCCTCTCTGTTGTCTGCTTCTGGCTTAGGAACTCACTGGAGAGAAGATGGCAGCTCTCACTGGAGACTCCGGGTCAAAGTGGTCCCTGGAGGCAGACCCTCCTCGTGCAAGGGAGGGGCAGCTAAGGTCGCTGATCCACCTCTGCCACTTGGAAGCTGAGAGGATCCTGTCCCTGCCGCCCGGCGGTTCCCCTGTGACTCTTGGGGTCTGTGCCTCCCTGCTGACTGCTCCAGGCTTAGGAACTCACCGGAGAGAAGATAGGCACTCCAGTTTTAAGAGAAAAAGTTTTGCTAAGGAGGTTATCTGACATTGAAGGGACTCAATGCTGTCTGCAGTGGAGGCCATTGCCTGGTCAAGCTTATCTTGGAAGTCACTGGCTTCCTCCCATCTGCAAGGTGAGTTCTTCAGGTTCACAGAGATAAACCTGGGGAACAATTATCATGGGGGTGCAGGAGCCTTAAAAGGGGAATTAATACAAGAATCTGTAGTACCTTTGTACCAGAGAAGAGCAGGAGGGTTAACACATACTGATTTGATGATGGTGATGTTATGGACCCATGTAAGATGGGGTTTTGAGGAGGATCCAACGAGACAGAAATGGGGGTACATCAAAGGGAGGAATGCCCTGTTTTCCTTGTGGGCAAGGCTCCATGGAGTTCATGAAGGGAAATGTTAAGGGGAACAGCTACTAGTAGTGGTCAGTAATGAGAAGCACAGAAAAGCATTGGGAGGAGTTAGGATGGGTGGTTAAAGGTGGTCAGCTGTATATTAGAGGTACTGTAGCCAGGAGAGGGTGTTCCTTCTGAGATTGATTTTCCTGTTGAAGAATATTAACATGGTTATAGACTGATTTAGAAGCTGGAACAAGTTCACAGGAGACATGTAGGTCAGCTATGCAGTATTTGACTCAACCATTAGGGTAGAGTTTGCCGATGACTCTGGTTCACCAGTGTTCCTACCATGCATTGGTGATAGAAAGCTGAAAATGAAGTTTTTTTCTATATTATTAGTAGTAGTATTAGTATTAGTGTTAGTATTAGTATTATTTAATCTTTTTTTACACTCCAGTCACTCTCTCCCTCCCAGTCTCTCCTCCCACAGTTTCCCATCCCTTTCCTCCTCCCAGAGGATGTCCCCACCCTATCTCCAACCCATCAGACCAAGCCACTCCATTGGGACAAGTATCTGGAGGGTTAGGTGCATCTTCTCTCACTGAGACCAAAACAGGGAGTCCTCTGCTGGATATGTGTTGGGGGCCTCATATCAGTTGGTGTATGCTGCTTGGTCTTGTTTGGTGGCTTAGTGTCTGATAGGTCTCAGGGGTTCAGGTTAGTTGAGACTGCTGATCTTCCTATGGGGTCACCCTTCACCTTACCTTCTTCCTTCTTTTCCCTAATTCAACCACACAGGTTCCTGGCTTCTGTCCATTGGTTGAGTCCAAGTATCTGCATCTGACTCTTTCAGCTGCTTGTTGGGCCTCTCAGAGGGCAGCCATGCTAGGTTCCAGGTTGTAAGCATACTATAGCATCAATAATAGTGTCAGGCCTTGGAACCTCCTCTTGAGATAGAACCCAATTTGGGCCTGTCACTGGACCTCCTTTCCCTCAGTCTCTTCTCCATTTTTGTCTCAGTAGCTCTTTTAAATGGGAATACAATTGGGTCAGAGTTTTTGACTGTGGGATAGCAACACAATTCTTCCACTTGATGCCCTCTCTTTTTACTTGAGTTGGACTCTTCAAGTTCCTTCTCCCCACTGTAGGGCTTTTTATCTAAGGTCATTCCTTCTGAGACTTGAAAGTCACTCCACCTCGCAGGTCTCTGGTACATTCTAGAGGGTTCCCTACCTCCTACGAGGTTGCCTATTCTGGTTCTTTCTGCTGGCTCTCAAGGCTTCACTCAGGTCTCAATCCCCCAATACCTGATCAGGTTCCCCTTTTCCCCCCTCTGTCTATTCTCCCACTCAGGTCCCTTCTTCCCTCCCTCTTCCCTCTCCCCTGATTGTTTTTTTCTCCCTTCCAAGTGCTATTGAGTCATCCTTACTTGAGCCCTTTGGCTTGTTAACCTTTGAGGTCTGTGGATTCCATCTTGGGTATTCTGTACTTTTTGGCTAATATCCACTTATTAGTGAGTATATGTTCATTCCATGGATTAGTGATGGAAAGCTGAAAATAAAAGGTTGGCCAGCATTAGAGGTCATGGTTGGTGGATTCAATTCTGTAACTTCAATAGCTGCAGCCTCCATATGTGAAGACCTCCTGGAGGCATCCACCTGTGTTTCAGTAAGGAAAAGAGAGGAAAGGGCTGAGGATAGTGAAGATAGAATCCAGATGTAAAGAGATCTCAGTCCTGGTACAACTTCCTTCAAGTGGCCAATCCTGGGCACCTATGATTTTGTTACATCGATTGTAGGTTTCCCTAATGAAGAATCTCTAGTGCTAGGTGTTGGGAAGGCTAGGGAGAGAGACTGGGCAGTATCAGAGTTAGTATGAAGAATGACAAAAATGGCCAAGAGAGTAGAAGACAAAGGAGTTTGTGAAGGACACATGGCCTGGGTAGAAGTCACCAGGACATGGATGTCCTTCCAAGAGCTCTTGATGTTCCTCTGGATATGGTGCTGCTTCCTCCTCTTCCTCTGTCCTTGATCTACCAGCAAAAGGTGGGCATCTTCTTGTTTGGTGGCATGGTATTGTACATTTCTGGCAGGAACCCTAGATGTTAAATATGTTTATTCTACTCAGAACTATAATTAATTGTACTTTGAAGGGGAGTAGGTAGTTGTCTTTTGCTTTAGAAGTTGGGCTTTTAGGGTTTGATGTGCTCTTTCTATTATTCCTTAGCACTGAGGAATGTGGGAAATTCTGTGTGGTAGAAAATTTTCCAATGTGCATAGAAGGCTTTGAATTGAGAGCAAATGACAGCACTGCTATTATCAGTTTCAATCTGTCGAGGAATGCCCATGATGGCAAATGTGGAGAGCATATGGTGAAATCACATTTTTGAGTTTTCACTTGTTTGGCCTATAGCCTGTATAAAACGTTAGTATGTATCCATGGCAAATAAAACATATTTCTGTCTACCAAATTAGGGAATGTGGGTGACATCAATTTGCAGTAAGGCATTGGATTTGAGGACTCTAGGAATGGACAAAAGGAACATGTTTTTATTTATCCTTTGGAGCTGAGCAAGGGGTATGTGGGGGAAGTGGGCATGAAGTCCTTATATTTGTAAATGGAATTGGTCTACAGAAGCTATGAATGTTCTTCTTGTGGTGGTTTTGTCAGTAATTGTATTTCCCTCAGATATAAGACCTGGCAGGGAACTGTGAGATCTGACATGCTAGATGTAGATGGTGGAGGCTCTTTCCTATAACACAGTGGAAACCTGTATGAGTATAGGGGAAAGTGGGTTGGTATCCAGTTTGACAAAAGAACTTGACAGCCAGGGGAGCAAAATAACAGCATACACACTATTTGAAAAGAGGTGAAAGGGTTGTTTGACTTCTTTTAGATTAGATAGATAGCATATACATTATTTATATTGGGTGGAGTGATGGGCCAGCTCTCTGAATTGAAGAAGAGAGTTCATCATTAGGGAAGTAGCAGCTCCTGTCTTCCCCCCATTGGAAAATATTGAGGGAGCTCCAACTATGGGCTCTTGAAAATAATTTGGCAGACAGGCATCCAATTTTTGTCCTGGGAATCCTACTAAACTGATAGCAAAGTTGGAGTGATTTTTGATTAGTTTTTGAATAAGAGAGGAGAAAGGGGGAGACCAGAATGTAAGGTTCTTTTCCTAGGATGTGTACTGCTCTGTTGTGCCATTTTTAATCATACTAATGAGTCCATCCACCTCATTTAAAATTCAGAATGTGGCACTCATCAGGTAGTAAAACTATTCCAGCACAGGTTGGTATAGGGCTCCCACAAGTGTAGAGAATTAAAAGTAAGGAGCTCTATGGGTATTGTTGGGTCATACCTAGCAAAACTCATATCTTTTAAGGATGCATTGACAGAATTTAAAGCCTGTCTTGCTTCAGGGGACAGTGTTCTTGGAGAGGAGGGTCTTTGTCTTCCTTTAAAATGTTAAAGATGGGTTAAAGAGGGCTAGGGGAAGAGGAAGCCAGGGCAGAAGACAATTAAGGTTACCCAAAAAGCTCTGGAGGGAGGGGAGTGAATTTTTGAGGAACAGAAAGGGTGAGTTATAGGGGCATATTGGAGGAAGGGAGATCTCTGTACCTAAAAATGCAATGTGTAAAATAAGTTGGATTTGATGGGACAAATTTTGAATCCTAGAGCATACTTGTCTTTAAGGTGGGAAGGGGAGGTAGAAAAATCTCCCTATATTAAGATATAGTGGTATAAGCTGGGCGGTGGTGGGGTACGCCATTAATCCCAGCATTTGGGAGGCAGAGGCAGGTGGATTTCTGAGTTTGAGGCCAGCCTGATCTACAGAGTGAGTTCCAGGACAGCCAGAGCTACACAGAGAAACCCTGTCTTGAAAAACCAAAAGAAAAAAAATGCTAAGATATAGTGGTATATTTTCAGTCCTTTGTCTAACTAAGGTTTTAATGTAGTGGTCACAGCCTCCTGACAAATGGTTGGACTGTTAGTCATTTCCTGAGAGAGAACATCCAATGGAGGGCACTGAGAAGGCAAAGCACTCGGAGTCTCAGGAGTGGAGAGGAATGGAAAAATAGCAGTCTTCTAAGTCTATTGCTAATACAGGAACGTTGGCAGGGATGGCTGAGACATGGACAGCCCCCTTTGAGGAAAGCCACAGACTTCCATGGTTTTCTTAATTGCCCTCAAAACTTGTATTAATCTCCATTTGCCTGAGCTCATTTTATAGAGAAAACAGGGTTGTTTCATGGACTGCATGGGGGGCAGATATGTTATAGTAGAAGTTGTTCTTCTACCAGTTGTGTGAGGGCTTTAAGCTTCTCTCTTGGTAAAGACTATTGTAGGACCCAGATGGGTGCATTGGAGAGCCAGTCAAGGTAGGGAGTATCAAATCTAACAGTGGCCCCTAGATTTGGAGAAGGGTTTTTAGGCTCTCCTTGGGTATAACTTTGTTCATATGTAATGTCTTCTATTTTGATGTGGTCTCTTTGTGATTGGGTGAAAAGCATTACCTTTAGGACATGTAAGATAACTCTCCCTTGAAAATTGGTAGCTACTTGAGCTACCAGCGAGTGTGAAGCCAGGATCTCCATTAAGGTCTGCTCACCTGTAGGCCTATTTGGTGAAAAATCCTTGAGAGGTACTCTCTATGCCTAGGAGCTTGGTCCCAGGGATCACTTGCCGGTGATATAGGATCTCTTCTTGTCTTAAAATTGTTTGTCTTGCTCCAGTATCAATAAGGCACTTATTAATGGCTTGTTTTCTATTTTAATGCTTAATTTTGGGTGGGAGCCTTCTGCGATGCTGGATACTCTTAAGGCTTCTATGGGTGTAGCTGTCCTTACTGTCAGGGATGAGGGATGCCTGCTGTGCCAGGAAGAGTTTGTGAACACCACAAGGCCATCAAGGAGCCGTCTCCAGTGTAATCATTAGTGTCTTTGTATGACAAGCTTGAGCGTGGGCTCTTCTCCAGTCCAACCCTGACCCAGCAGGACTGGAAGGGAAGGCAGCACAGCCCTGAACTCTCAGTAGGACTTTCCTTTATAGAAAAGTGGGAGCAAGTGAGGGGGTTAAATAGAGGGTGTCCAATCTGATAAGCATCTAATAAAATAACTATAAGCCAACAGGTGGGTGTTCTGAAGCAGGACCGTATACAATCACAAAGGGTCTGAAAGTATATCTGAAACAATCAGACTAATCTTTGAAGTAGCTAGGATATAATTCTGTCCAAGGACAAGCCCTGAGGTCTTTTCTGGTACATGGATGCAGCTTGAGTTCTGCTGTTGGTCAAGTTCTCAGGCTTTTTTCCATCCCTTTAAGATGGATGCCTGTTCCAAGATGGAGTAGGTTTTGCCTTTCACTGCCTCCTCTTAAATTGTAAAGGCTCCAGTGGCTTGCCTTCCTTATCATATAGGAAGGTAAAATATCTTTTCCAATGGAAACCTTTCCTGAAGCAGGGGCAAGCTGTCTTAGAGGGGTTAGGATCTGTTTATGAGAAGATAGTTTTGTGGGCATTCATTTCTCTAATGTCTTGTCACTCCACATTTGAAGCAGATGCTTTCTGTTTTTACTGCTGTCACAAATTCCTGGGCCACAGATGTAATCTGGTGTGGTGTGGTTCCTATATCCTGGGTTGCTACAATCTACCTATCATGGAGCTTATCCTGAAGATCTTGGCAGACTAGTCTGGATTTAGAAGTCATACCTTCCCATACAATGTTTTTAAGAAGATCTCTGGCTGTGGGGTTGGGTATTTTCTTTTTAGGCTAGTTCTGAGAATAAAATCAAATAGGAACTCTTCTGGCTTTGGATGGAGAAAGAGCAGGGAGGAGGCAAGGTCTTCTGAAACTTAGGGTGGGGTGAGTCTGTCCCAAGCTTGGGTTGCACAGAAATGAACCTGTTCATAATACCCTGTTAGCTGTGGCACCTGATGTGCTCCAGTGGAAAAGTCTTCCTGGCCGAGTGTTCAGAACCTCGTGGTGTGTCACTTCAGTTCCAAATTTGTCTGACTTTTTGGTAACATTCATCCCAAAATAGCACCTCCCTTTGTAAAAACATCAGACTGGGCAGGAAGAGGAGGCAAATATCTCTCCAATTTGGGGCATGTTTAAGTTGACAATATGGCTTTGTAGGAGAGATTTTGTCCAGGGTGCATGGAATGATTTCTAGTTGAGCAGTTTAGTTTGATTGGGGTTAATATTAATAGGGAATGTTCAAGTATTTTGGGATTCTAGTTCTGTAGGGAAGTCTTGAGTAGCTTAGGATGCTGAGTTTGGTTTTGTAAGGGAATCTCCAAACTTATAAAGTTGTTGGGTGGTAAATGGTTGGGGGTAGGGAACTATGGATTTTGGCAGATTTTTGTGTAAGCATCTTTGGTCTTTGTGGCTCAAGGAAAGGGGAGGAAAGATATTTCTCTCTAGTTTGATGGAGTAAGATGGAGTAGGGGGAGAGACTAGTGGAAGTGCATGTGTTTTTCTAATGGAGCCCTGTCTTTGGATAAGGGAGGAGGAGTGGGTGGAACAGATTTTTTTTTTAATGTTTTCTCTGAGGAATAAGGAGGTAAGGATGGGTACATGGATTTTATTTCCCATAATAGTTGGGTATGGGTGGGATCTAATTCCTTTTCCTTGGTCATGGAACCCCCGACACCTCCTCCAACTACCAAGACCATGGGCCTAGAAGTTTTAAATGTACACCTAAGAAAATTTTTTTCCCTAACCTTAGTGCCATTTTCTGTCTCCAATGTGTATATGTGTTTCAGCATTCTGCCAAGTCCAGGCAGAATTCAAAATCTACATCCAAGACAGTTCTAGAACAACTACCCACAGATTCTGTGGTCTACCCTCATGACACTTCTATTGGGCCTCCACTTTCCTAGCTGCAGATGGTCCCACAGATTATAGACAGCAATAAAACAACCAACTCTCCCAGGACTTTAACCAGTATCTCAATTTTCTTAGGTTACCTAAAAACAAAACTGCGCCCCAATGTCATCAGGAAATACTCATGGATGATTATTTACTCATTTATAATCAACAAAAGGCTATAATATTTGGTTTTGTCCCTCCCCAGCAAGTGACTGAGGTACATATATTACATACCAAAGCAGATTTGGCCTCCAGGTTTTCCTAGGATCCCTCAAACTCTTCCTGGCTCACCTTGCTCCCAACCTTAAACTTCTCAGTGCAGGGGCTGGACAGCCCTTCCCCCAGAGACTCTTATATAATCCAAACATTTTGCTCTCTCTCTCTCTCTCTCTCTCTCTCTCTCTCTCTCTCTCTCTCTCTCTCTCTCTCTCCCTCTCCCTCTCTCTCTCTTCCCCTCCTCTTTCACTCTGTCTCTCACTCTCTCTTTTCTTCTCCTTCTATTCCCCCTTCTTCTTTTCTCTCTCTGCATGTATGTATCCTTTCTCTCTTTTTCCTCCTCATTCCTTTCTCCATGGTGAATCCTAAGGGCCACTGTACTTTCTAGAGATAAGCTTCCCAATAAACCTGCCTTCAATATATTCTAATCTTGTTTGTCTTGGATCATTCTCGATGGAGAAATAACCTATTGATTATGAAAAGGAAGTCACAAGAGCAGAAAAGGGAGAGAGATTCTACCCTACACAAGAATTTTTTTTAATTTATAAAAAGAAATATGTTTGCATTACCATTGTTTGTAAACTGTACTGAAATACACAATGTAGAAAAGGTAGACTCATGAGTCATAGTAAAAGCTTGGGGACCAAAAAATGGTTTGGGGTTGAAAGCATGAATGTTCTTTCCAGAGTGCTGGACATGTAGATTAGACAGAGATGTCTTTAGCACAAAGAGGAACATGTTTTTAAAACTGTACTTAAAATACAACCAAAGAAAATCTAAAATATTGACCTTGTGACTGATAAAAAGAGTACTTTATCACAGCTCCAACTTTTAAAGTAAAAAAGAAAACAATATATATACAACTTAAAACACCTTTTTAGTGAATCACACCTTCCTTAAGCTTTCTTTTTTTAATTAGATATTTTCTTTATTTACATATCATATGATATCTCTTTTCCCAGTTTTCCCTTCAAAAAAAAATAAAACCTGTTCCCTCTGCCCTGCTCAACAACCCACACTCTCCCACTTCCTGGCCCTAGCATTCCCCTACACTGGGACATAGAACCTTCACAGGACCAAGGGCCTCTCTTCTCATTGATGACAGACTAGGTCATCCTCTGCTATACATATGCTGCTGGAGCCATGAGTCCCACCATGTGTACTCTTTGGTTGGTGGTTTAGTCCCTGGGAGTTCTGAGGGTACTAGTTAGTTCATATTGTTGTTCGTCCTAAGGGGCTGCAAACCCTTCATCTCCTTGGGTTTTTTTCTCTAGCTCCTTCACTGGGGACCCAGTGCTCAGTCCAATGTATGCTTGTGAGCCTCTAGTTCTATATTAGTCAGGTACTGTCAGAGCCTTTCAGGCAACAGCTATATCAGACTCCTGTCAATCAGCACTTGCTGGCATCCACAATAGTGTCTGGATTTGATGATTGATATGGGAAGAATTCCTAGGTGGAGTAGTCTCTGCTCCATAGTTTGTCTCTGTGACTCTTTTCATGGGTATTTTATTCCTCCTTTTAAGAAGGAACAAAGTATCCACACTTTGGTTTTCCTTCTTCTAGAGTTTCTTGTGGTTTGTGGATTGTACTTTGGCTATTGCAAGCTTCTGGGCTAAAAGATCTTATATCTGATAGAGTGTTAATATCCAGTATATACAAAGAACTAAAGATGTTAGGCTTCAGAGAACCAAATAATCCTATTAAAAATTGGGTACAGAGCTAAACGAAGAATTCTCAAATGAGGAATACAGAATGTCTGAGAAGCACCTAAAGAAATGTTCAGCATCCTTAGTCATCAGGGAAATGCAAATCAAAACAACCCCGAGATCCCACCTTAAACAAGTCAGAATGGAGCTGGTGAGATGACTCACTGGGTAAGAAAACTGACTGCTCTTCCAAAGGTCCTGAGTTCAAATCCCGGCAACCACGTGGTGGCTCACAACCATCTGTAAAGAGACCTGATGCCCTCTTCTGGTGCATCTAAAAACAGCTACAGTGTAATTATTAAAAAGGGTGCTCTGACACACACAGAATCAGAGGTGAGGAGGAACCAACATCTGTCCCAACACCTGGAGTAACTGGGACCAGCAAGAGCAGGCACACAGGAACTCTGCCAGCCCAGTGGCTCTGTTTCTTTCTAGTCTCTCTGGGCTGGTGTCCTGAGAAGACCTTGGGCACAAGCTCTGCAGCCAGTCCCATAACAGCCAGAGGAAGCTCCACTCCCAGGTGCTCTAACAAGCCTGGGGTTACAGGATCCCAGAATCACAGGATTACAGAGACTCTGAGTTGTTCTGACACAACTAGGATCAGGAAGGACAGGCCCCAGTCAGATTTAGCAAGGACAGGTAGCACCAGAGATAACTAGATGGCAGGGGGCAAGCATAAGAAAATAAACAACACAAACCAAGGTTACTTGGCATCATCAGAACCCAATTCTACCACCATAACAAGTCCTGGACATACCATCACAGCAGAAAAGCAAGATGCAGATATAAAATCTCTCCTCATGGTGATGATACAGGACTTTAAGAAAGACATAAATAGCACCCTCAAAGAAATACAGGAGAACACAGGTAAACAGCTAGAAGCCCTTCAAGAGGAAACACAAAAATCCCTTAAAGAACTACAGGAAAACACAATAAAACAGGTGATGGAAATGAGCAAAACCATCCAGAATCTAAAAATAGAAATAGAAAAAATAAAGAAATCAGAAAGAGAGACAACCTTGGAGATGCAAATCCTCCAAGGATTTTTTTTGGAGGAAAAAATCAGGAGTCATAGATGTAAACATCACCAACAGAATACAAGAGATCTCAGGGGCAGAAGACACCATTTTCTTTGACACAACAGTCAAAGAAAATGCAAAAAGCAAAAAGGTCCTAACCCAAAACATTCAAGAAATCCAGGATGCAATGAGAAGACCAAACCTAAGGATAATAGGTATAGAAGAGAGTGAAGATACCTACTGTAATGGGCCAGTAAATATCTTCAACAAAATTATAGAAGAAAACTTCCCTAACCTGAAGAAAGAGATGCCCATGGACATACAAGAAGCGTACAGAACTCCAAAGAGTCTGGACCATAAAAGAAATTCCTCCTGTCACATAATAATAAAAATACCAAATGCACTAAACAAAGAAAGAATTTTAAGAGCAGTAAGGGGAAAAGGTCAAGTAACATATAAAGGCAGGCCTATCAAAATTACACCAGACTTCTCATCAGAGACTATAAAAGCTAGAAGATACTGGGCAGATGTCATACAGACCCTACAAGAACATAAATGCCAGCCCAGGCTACTATACCCAGCAAAACTCTCAATTACCGTAGATGGAGAAAACAAGGTATTCCATGACAAAACAAAATTTACACAATATCTTTCCACAAATCCAGCCCTATAAAGGATAATAGATAGAATACATCAATATAAGGGGAAAAACTACACCCTTGAAGAAGCAAGAAAGTAATCTTTCAACAAATCCACACAAACCTAATTCCACCTCTTACAACAAAAACAACACAAAGTGACAATTACTTTTTCTTATGTTAATATGAAAATTAATATTACCAAAAATATGAGGAATCGATTCTTATCTGGTATCACAATAAAAATCCTTCCATTTTACACATTAAAGGAAAAAAAAGACTGAGAAAACTTAAGAAAATCTTATTCCAAGAAAGAAACTGAGTTCACAGAAAAAGGGGCAAAGAGTTCCAAAATGACCTCCACCATATGGAAAGTTTAGGCAGCTAAGAGAAAGAGAACAATGCAGCTATAAAAGACAAGCAGGAACCTCAGAGAAGGTTCCAATCTCATAGAAGCCACAAGGACGTAGAGAAGCATGTGAGTTAGTAGTAATTCCCAGAGGGAGACAAGGAAACTACAAATGTACAGGCCCAGGAAAGCACAAGGAGAGACAGACAAGCAGTTCCAAGGGGAAGGAGGAAAGGAAAGGGTTACCAACCCTTGCTCAAGTAGAGAAGCTGTGGAAAGTACTGCCTTAGAATTGGTTCCAGGAAGGAGCTAAGAGGAAACATGAAGGAGCAGAAGGGATAAGTGTCGTGGCAACGGGAATTTCAGTGGGGGTGTCCTCAAGCAAACTGGAAGGGTTGTCAGAAAGAAAAGTCCCAAATCACAAAGGAGAGTCATCCCTTCCCATGTGATGGTGGCCCAGTAGGATGAGAGGAGGCTTCCTGGGACACCAATGTGGCCTTTGTAACAAAAGTAGAGAAAGCAGGGAGCTCCATCACAGCACTTACCAAGAAGAGGAAAGGCAGGTTGTTAGAGCAGGTCAAGGAGAAAAGAAATAAAGGTACATAGGGAAAGGTTTTTGGAAAAAAAGTGTTCCAGTGATAGGAAAGGAGGAAGTGTCTAAGTATGTATAATTGCCCACATTATAGGGCCCCAAAGGCCATAGCAAGATGTTCTCATAGTGGGTAGGTGAAAGGAGTACCAGGGAGAAGGGACTTGTACTGATTGGGCAAGGAGAGAGTGATGGTTAGGTAAGATGCAAGGAAGGAGCAGCTGAGGGGGCCAACTCTAGAATAAAATTGAGCCGTTAGAAAATCCAGCAGAAAAAAAAAATGATGCGTGCATACCCTAGGAGATTCAAATCAGTAGATGGGTTCCCAGTGGTAGAGTTCCTTGAGAGGGACCTCATTGTACCACTCCCATGTTTCAAAACCCAGTACCAGAGGGATGAGAAGGGAAACAAAAAGAGAGGGATGTGGCTTCTAGGTATGTTGAAGGAGAAAGTTTGTTATAGATAAAAAAGAGAGAGCATAGCCAGTCAAAGACATCTGAGAGAGTCTAGAGTAGACATGACCTTGCACCATTTTAGGAAAAGGGTGGGGGGGGAGGGGATAAGTGAGAGAAGGGAACCAGGTTCAGCAGCCAGGAGGCCAAAAGTACAAAATGGCTCGATTTTATAGGGAAGAGCCTCTGAGGAAGTGGAGCCCAGCCCCTATGCTGGAGAACTGAGGGTGTACCAGTCATATCCTATAACAAGTAGGGACTGAGGGATACTAGGAAACCTCAGCCATTCCTACCAGGGTCTGAAGTAAGCCACAGGTACATGCCAGTGTATTCAGAAAGCTTTGTATATCCTAGCATATATAGAGTTCACAACAGAGCTACCAATGCTTCCATTTACCAGATGTAGAAATGGAAAAATAAAGATAAAAAAAAGAGTGGGCCACACCATTCAAAAAAAATTATCTAGACATGAAAACATCATAAGGAACACAATCTGATAAATATAAAGTAAACATATAGTATAATGAACAGGAACAAGACAGAGATGGGAATGCACATAGGGCCAAATGACTAAGGCCTCAGCTTATGCCTCACTCACATTTGGCAGGGGATAAAAGCAATGCACTATTTCTAAACAAACCAATTTAACTTTACAATGGGAGTTCAAAAATCCAAATTAATTTGAATGTACAAATACACATTAAGGAAATATATTGTTCAAAGGTTAAAAGAATTAAGCACCAAACTGGAATTTTAATTAGGCTTTTGTGAAAACAATCCTTTCCTGGAAAGAACTGTGTAATTGTATTACTTGAAGACAATGGAAGTAGCAGCATTTGCCTTTTAATTAATTTGCAAGTCAAAGTCAAACTCTTATGGACCTGGATTATGCTCAGTACTTGGCAGAATCCAAGTCATTGTTGAGTGACTTTTATTGATTGTAATGAATTATATTAACATCAACAGTTACTGAATTTTTATATGAAAAATTATCCACTGATTATGGTTAAAATTGAATTGTAAAATGAAAGTCCCATTAATCAAGTCTCAAAATTAATCTAAAGTGTTCAATATTTAATGACAGGCTGTATTATAAAACCACTTGAAACACTACAATTCTGAGCATTATGGCTCTCTTTTAATTATAGTTATATTTTCTGGCAGACCTGGTGAACAGAGTTTATGCATAAGTAATACATGTAGTCAATATGAAACAACTAATTGCAATTATGAATGATATGTTATTCTGCATCTAGCTTTCAAAAGAAATTGGAGTAAAGGAAGAAATTAAAACTGAAATACATGTAGGTACTGTATCATAGAACATAAGAAAGGTGATATGAAAAAATCACAGGCTGTCATAACCAAGTGTTAGAAAAACAAATCTGTACAACAAAATCAAAATGTCAACATCAAAACATATATATATATATATGCACAACTTAAAAATAATTTTCTTCTACAACAATGCATTACCTTTAATTCATGATTCTAAGAAGTCTGAATGCAAACCACAGTGGTGAGGAAAAAGAGTCTTATTATTATACTAATTTAAGATTTTTAAATTTTATCATTTGGGGTTTGTGTGTATGTGTGTGTGTGTGTGTGTGTGTGTGTGAGTGTGTACGCTCACATGCACTCAAACACATGTGTGTACATACATGTGAAGGCCAGAAGAAAACTTACAGGAGTCAATTATTTCCTTCTATCATTTAAGTATCTGAGATTGAATTCAAGCCATTAGCCTTATTAGAACACTCACTGAGCTATTTTGCCATCCTGTACTGATTTTTAAATGTGCATTATTGAATATATATAAAGAATAAAATGTCATGTTAAAAGATTCACTATGATAGAAAAATAGTTAGCAGAAGGTGTGAAATAAGCCTATCTAGTATGACAAAGTATACACTTGTTTTATCAAATTTTTATATAAGTATATGTAACATACTATTGCTATTGTGATATGTTAATTCTTGAATGGTTTGTACAATAAATTGGACTAAAGTATATGCCTAAGATTTATGTTACATATTTGTATTTTTTCATTAATTAATCCACATTATATCTCAATCTCAGCTCCCCTCCCTCTTCTGTCTACCCATCCTCTCACTTGCTTTCCCATATTCCCCTCCCCTTCTCTGTGGGAGAACTGCTAATTAAGGTTTCAGTCTACAATTGACTGGGTAGCCTTTAAGCTTGCCATAGTATGGAGGACTCCCTTTATTGGCAGGGCTTTTCCTTCTCTATGCCCACAGAATTCCCAACCCTCTGCGTGAGGAATGTCACACAGCCTTGATTTGAATACAGGATCAAGTTTTTTAATCCTCATAGAGAGTCTTTTTAGCTAGCATCAGAGTCTCCTGAAATGCTTCCTTATCCCAATGTGGCATTTCAGTACCCTAAGCCCCCCAGCCAATGACCTTTGCCAGTCTTAAATGTTTCTACACCATCCCCTTAAATTATATAAGCCTTGAATAATCCCAAGTAAAGTAGGTGTGACTCCCCACAGCTGGTCTCTGTATGATCATTCACCTATGTACTCTCAGGGCTTCTGAACCTCACACCCTTTATCATCTTTGCTCCTATTGACCTCATGAACCAATATTGGCTAACGATCCCTGAGGGCAGGAAAAGGCACATTTCTCCTAAAAGAAGAGGAGCCTCCGTATCCTACCTTTAATACCAACCCACCCTGGCAAGTCAAGTTACCTCAGGCAACCCAGCTAGGGGAAGGAAATCCAAAAGCAGGAACAAAGAGTCCAAGTCAGAGACCATCCCTGCTACCACTGTTAGGAAATCCACATGAAGAGCAAGCTCCATATCTGCTTACATAGGAGGCCTACGTCCAAGCCATGCATGTCCTTTGGTTGGTTGTTCAGTCCCTATGAGCATCCATGGGCCCAGGTTAGTTGACTTTATAGGTTTTCTTGTGGTGTACTTGAGCCCTCTGGCTTCCCAAATCTATATCCACAATACTCCCTTTGCTCCTTCTTATATTTGGCTGTGAGTCTCTGCATCCTTTTCAATAAGATCCCAGATGACAGTTATGCTAGGCTCCTGTGTGCAATCATAACAGAATATCATGAATAGTGTCGGGAGCTGGCTCTTTCCCAGGGGGTACGTCTCAAGGTGGGCCAGTAATGGGTGAGCCATTCCTTATGTCTCTGCTTCATCTTTATCCCTGTACATATTTCAGTCAGGAAAAATTTTGAGCTGAAGATTTTGTGGGTAGCTTGGAGTCCTCCTCTCTTCACTGGAAGTCCTGCTTCATAAAGGAGGTACCCATATCAGGCTCTCTATCTCCTACTATTGGGAGTCTTAGCTAAGGTCACTCCCTATCCTCCCAGGAACCTCATTTGTCCCAAGTTTCAAGCTTGTCCAACTCCTGACTTTTCTTCTCTCCTGAACCTCTCACCTCCCATCCCCACTCTTCTGATACATGATCCCATTCAAGATCCCCTCCCCATTGTCTTTGCCACCCATTTCCCCATCTCAACCCACTGCAAATGTCTATTTTATTTCATCTTATTAGTGAGATTCAAGCATCCATTATTGGGCCCTTGTCATTTAGCTTCTTTGGGCCTGTGGATTTTAATATGTTTATCCTTTACTTTATAACTAGTATCTACTTATAAGGAAGTACATACCATATATTTCTTTCTGGGTTAGCTCACTCAGGCTAATGTTTTCTAGTTCCATCAATTCACCTCCAAATTGAATTATGTCCTTGATTTTAATAGCAGAGTAGAATTCCAATGTATTAATGAACCACATGTCTTTATCCATTCTTCTGTTGATAGACATTTGGATTGTTTCTCATTTCTGCCTAATATGAACAAAACCTCTATGAACATAGTTGGGCAAGTGCTCTTGTGGTATGGTGGAATGCTTATTGCATATATGGCCACAATGGTATAGGTGCATTTTGAGGTAGAACTATTCCTAATTTTCTGAGAAACTGCCATATTGATTTCCAACTGGTTGTACACCTTTATGTTGCCACCAGCAATGGAGAAGTATTCCCCTTGCTCTACATCTTTGCCTGCATTGTGAGTTTTTGATCATAGTCATTCTGACAGCTTTCTCAGACTCTGATGGTCTCTCAGAGTCCTTTACATCATCATTTCCCTGATAATTAGGGACATTCAACATTGCTTTAACTGTTTCTTGGCCATCAGAGTTTCCTCTGTTGAGAATTCTGTGTTTAGCTATATACCCCATTTTTAAAAATTGGGTTATTAGGTTGGTTGGTTTCTAATTTCTTGAATCCTTCATAAATTTTGAATATTACTATTCTGCCAGATGTAGGGTTAATAAAGATCTTTTCTCAATCTGTAGGGTGCCATTTTGTCCTAGCCATGATGTCTTTAGCCTTGTAGAAGCTTTTCAGTTTCATGCTGTCCCTTTTATTAATTGTTGATCTTGTTGCCCAAAATAATGGTATTCGGTTCAGGAGTTTGTCTCCTTTGTCAATGTATTTGAGGCAGTCCCCCTCTTTTTCTTCTATTAAATTTAGTGGGTCTGATTTTACATTAAAGTCTATGATCCACTTAGACAAGAGTTTTTTGCAGGGTGATAGATATGTGTCTATTTGCATTCTTCTATGTGCACACATCTACTTAAACCAGCACTATTTATTAAAGATGTTAGCATTTTGTCTAGGCTCCTCCCCACAGTTACCTGGCAACAGTCAGGTGTGCCTGACTCACTATGAAAGGGACTGCTTACCCCCTCCTCTTTCTCTTGCCTTCTTGCTCCTGCTCTGTTTCCTTGTCCCTATCCTCTCTCCCCCCATCCCCCTTCCCCTTTTCTCTCCACATGCTCATGGCCAGTCTCTACTCTTCTTCTCCCCCCCCCCCCCCCCCGCTTTCTCTGTCTCTAATACCCTCTCAACTCTCCACCCCATGCTCTAATTAACTCTATTCTATACTAGACCATCATGTGGCTGTATCCCTCAAGGGTAAGGGATACTTCAGCATCGGCCTGTGGAGACACCTCCTTCACCTACACCTGACTGTACACTCACCAAACATCCCTTCTCTCTTTATTTTTATAAAACACAACATTTGATGCCATAACTCAGAAACTCTGTAGGTTCACATCACCCTTCTTGCCACATGAAGAGCCATTGCTTGCTAGTCCAAACTTAGGAGAACTGGTAAGCTCCCCTCCCCACACTGATTAGAGTAAATATCCCACTGGTCCTAGGGGAGTATTCTTGAGCTCAGGGTCACCCCTATGTTGCCCTGGAGAATGGAGATATCCAGTGTTTATGACTGGTCTTTTCACTGACCCTCATTCTATGACACTTTCCCTTGGGTGAGATTTTCCTCACTTCTCTGAGGTGATTCCTTTTTGCTGCTGCAAATCCTAGGCCTAGGTGAGCTGTCCTCCCACTGTTGCTCAGGGTACTGGCCGAGAGCTCAGCCCCCAAGTTTACCACATGACAAGCTGATGATCCAGCCTGGCTGTCATTCTCTCTAGTTATTAATTTTACCTTCAGGATGCTCACACAGTTAATTAATAACTCTATTCTCATCTAATCAGCTGTTCTTCACCGCTTTGTCACTACTTACTAGGATATCCTGGTCAAATTCACAGTACACAGAGAGCAATATCTCCACATGGCCACTAAACTGGCACTTTAAAACAACTCTCTCGCTAGTGATAAATAGCTTAGGCTTTCTCTCAGGTGAGAGCTCTGCCGACTCCTGGATACTATTTGCTGATATGCTTCACAGCTTTCCCTCAGCCATGTGTGCCTGACCCTGCACATGTGCAATTACACCCCCCTCTCTGTGCCTGGGACTCCACCTACCCCACCCCACCCTCATGGCCACTGTCCCTGGCCAGTCTTCCAGGGTTTCCTGGCATGGGCACAAGTCCTGCCACCACTGCAAGAAAACAGTACATGCAGACCTGTGCCATCTACAGTTGTGGGTTGGCACCTCCCTGCGTTGCTTGCACATGCTGATATCATCAGCACCGAAACTGCCACTGTCCAGCACCTCTTTGCACCCTGTGCTCCCTCAGGCACATATACCATCTGGTTTATTGTGGCTCCTCACTGTCAGCTTTCACCAGGACTCATGCCTGTGTCTCTGCTGTGCACGTGCATGCCTTGGGCTGCTTCCAGGGAGCAGGAGAAGATCAGGTTGCCTAAGGAGGGATGAACCAGACCAGGTTAGAAATGGAGCAGGTCAAAACTCCCATGCTGATCAATAATTGGCCTGCATGCCTGCCTGCTCAGTCCATTGCCTGGTCTAAGCACACCTGGACACACTCACTTTCTGTCCTGGCTCACAGCTCACACTGCTGCTGTCAGCTTTCCACTGTCTTTCCATTCTGGTCCACATTAAGTTATAGTGTGCTTTATTTACTATATACATTCTCAAACAAGTAATTTAACAAACACAAATTGTCTAACCCAGATAGATACTGCTCTCAATCTTGTCAGAAGTCTGTTAATATATTAATATTCAAGGTTATGACAGATAGAGACTCCCTAAACCTAATAGTTAACCTCCAATGGTCTCTAAGAAGATAATGGATACAGCAACAAGAGCCTGCCTGGGTTGTGGTGTGACGACTACTGAAAAACACTGTTATTGTCTTGCCTGGGCTTGATCTTCACTGTGGACAAAACTGGATACCCTAAGAGTCAATCAAATGCCTCATACTACCTAAGTCAAGGTGGGTTACTTTTCATTTTACATGAATGTATTGCACAGAGAAAAATTTTTCATCTTCTGTGCTTGACAACTTTACTGACTCCACCTAAGTTGTCATGAAGACCACAGGGACCTGGGAACTGTTTAGGTAGGGGACCATAGATAAAACTCTGTCATTTTAATACATTTAATTCCTGACTCCTAGACTATAATTTATTCTTCCCCAGATTTCTGACTACATTGGCAGCTAAGGTAACTTTAGCTTGACAGCTAAAAAACAGACCTAGCTCCTTATCCTAAGTTAATACATCACTATATTTGCTCATTACTAAATTTGTCAACTAGCTAACATCAATGATACACAAGTTCAGATATAAGCTTTTACAGGTGTAATGTTACTTCCTTACCTAAATTGTTTTCAACAACTAAATGCTGCATATTTCCTCTTTTTTCTATACCACTGTCCTAACATTAGAGCTCTTATAAATTTCCTAGTCCTATGATTCAACTAGATAATCACAAGTTCACATTTAAATTTTCCTTGATTGTCTTTTAACTAAATTTAAAGTGTTTCTTATGCTGAATCTATACTATAAGCTATCATACTCAAATATATATTTCATTTTACTGCACTTTAACTATCAACTTAAGGTGTTTCTCTTGCTATACGATCAAGTGTATTCACAAGGTCAAGGTTTTGATTTTCCTTTGCCTCTCAATTATAAATTTAAAATTGTTTCTTGTTATGTATATTTGGTCTCCTATACAGAAAGAAAAAGCCCTTCTTGTTCCTCCTGCTCCATGAAAGGCTTTTTGCCTTCCCCAAGCTCATCTTACTGTTCATGTTGTCAACAAATTTATCTCTTGTAAACTTCTAAGCTACAGGAAACCCACTCAGATCTACCTCTCAAGGAACAAAGAGATTCTGTCCAGATAAGTACACCTACCTATTCCAGAGGGTGGGATTCCTCTCCTATTTCTGGGATTGGTACTCACCTCCCCTCCAACTGTACCCTTCCCTGAGTTTCTGCTCTTCTGGGACAGAGCTGACCCACCTAGGGTGGAGCTTTCTGAGATAAGAGAACTTTGTTGTCCTGCTGCTTCTGAAGTTTTCTACAAGGAGCCACCACCTGCTGCATTACTGAGTATTCCTGCCTGGCTGGTTTCTGACTAGCAACAAGATGGTAATGAATAGACAGACCCTGGCATTGAGGGGGATGGTGTCTCTTCCTATAAGTACTCATTCTCCTAAGTAAACATCGGACCTTGATAGGGAAACTTGGTCTTGGTCTTGTTATTTTTTCCTGCTCTCCTATCCTCCACTCCTAGACCCCAGCCTTTCTTCCAGGAACCCGGTTTGCGTAGCTGTTGGACAGCTGCACCCAACCACCAAGACATAAAGGTTTTAAATGTGTTTTCAAATGTACACATAAATTTCTAAATGTACAACTAAGAAAAATTTTTTTCTGCCAAATATACTTTACCTTATTCTGTACCTAGAGTGTGTATGTGTGTGTGTGTGTGTGTGTGTGTGTGTGTGTGTGTGTGTGTGTGCCCAGCCATTTATTAGAATCCAGGAAAGCATCAGAGAGGCAGCCCTCAGATACTCCAATCTTCTCTCACATAGATGCTTCTACTGGACCTGTTCCTTCAGACCTATCCACAAATTGTTCTACAGAACCTGGGCAGCAAGGAAACAGCCAACTCTCGTAAAACTGGACCAACATCCCCATACCCATTTTCCTAGTTTTCCTATAGACACATCTCCCCAAAGTCAGCAGGAAGTAGCTAAAGATCATGACAACCATATTTTTGTTCCACCATCATCTCTTCCTAACTTTACTTTTTTAATGAGACCAAAATGGGGGAATGTCAGCATTTTGTCTAGGCTCTACCTCACAGTTACCTGGAAACAGCCAGTTTTGCCCGACTCCCTATAAAAGGGACTGCTTGCCTCCTCCTCTCTCTCTTGCCTTCTTGCTTCTGCTCTGTCATCTTGTCCTTTACCCTCTCTTTTCCCATTCCCCTCCCCCCTTTCTCTCCACATGCTCATGGCTGGCCTCTACTCCTCTATTCTCTCTCTCTCTGCCTTTCTCTTTCTCTACTACTCTTTCACCTCACCTCCTCATTCCCTGAACAAACTGTATCCTGTACTAGACCATCATGTGGCTGGTCCCCCAGAGGGGAAGGGATGCCTCAGCATGGCCCCCGTGAAGGCACCCCTTCCCCGTACCTGACTACATTATCACAAAGCATATTTATTCTCTCTTTATTATTATAAAAATACAACAAAAGATACTCTTTTTTTTCACATTGTATGGGTTTGATGTCTTTTCAAAAACCATGTGTGTCTAGGAGTTTGGATTTATTTCTGTGTCTTTCATACAATTCCATTGATCAACATGTCTGTTTCTCTGCCAATACCATCTACTATTGTTTTGTAGTATAGTTTGAAATGAGGGTTAGTGAAGCCTCCCAGAAGTAGTTTTATTGTACAGCATTGCTCTTGCTATCATATTTTGTTTGTCTGTTTGTCTGTTTGTTTGTTTGTATTTGTATGAAGTTGAGAATTGCTCTTTCAAGGTCTGAAAAAACTTTGTTTTGCAATTTTGATGGGAATTTCACTGAAACTGTAGATTGATTTTGGTAAGATGGTCATTTTTGGATGTTAATCCCATCAACCCATGAGTATGAGAGTTCTTTTTATCTTTTCATGTATTCTTCAGTTTGTTTCTTCAGAGACTTGAAGTTCTTGTCACACTTGTCTTTCATTTGTTCAGTTAGACTTATTCAAAGATAATTTATATTATTTGTGGCTATTATGAAGGCAGTTGTTTCCCTAACTTTTCTCTCAGCTTATTTATCCTTTGTATAAAGAAAAGCTACTCTTTTTTGTTTGTTTGTTTGTTTGTTTTAGATAATTTTAATGCAACCACATTGCTGAGGTGCCTATCAGCTGTAGAATATTTTGGTGTCAATTAGGTACATAATCATATCATTTGCAAATAACAATACTTTGACTTCTTCTTTTCCAATTTGTATCTGCTTGATCTCCTTTTGTTGTGTTGCTCCCAGTTTGTAGAACTTCAAGTACTGTGTTGAATAGATAAGAAGACTGTGGACAGACTTATCTTGTTCCTGATTTCAGTGGAATTGCTTTATGTTTCTCTCAATTTAATTTGATTTTGGTTATCTGTTTGCTATGTTGTGTTTAGGTATCCAAGACTTTTTTCATAAAGGGGTGTGGGATTTAATCAAAGGCTTCTTCAGCATCTAATGAGATAAACATGTGATTTTTTTCCCCTTTCAGTTTGTTTATATATAAGATTGGAATTGATGGAATGTCTTACATTAACCTACCCCTGCATCCCTGGGATGAAGCCTACTTGATCACACTTGACAATAATTTTGATGTGCTCTTGGATTCCATTTGTGAGTATTATATTGAGTATTTTTGCATCAATGTTCATTAAAGAAATTGGTCTGAAATTCTTTATTGATTCTTTGCATAGCTTAGGTATCAGGGTGATTGTAGCCTCATGGAATGAATTTGGCAATGTTTCTTCTGTTTCTATTTTGTGAAATAGTTGAATATTTGCATTACCTCTTCTTTGAAATTCCTGTATAATTCTGCACTAAAAACATGTGGCTCTGATCTATTGTTGTTGTTATTGGAAAACTTTTAATGACTGCTTCTAACTTTCTTAGGTGTTATAGGATTATTCAAATTGCTTAACTGGTCTTGATTTAGCTTTGGTAAAAAATCTATCAAAAACTTTTTAAAATTAGATATTTTCTGTATTTACATTTCAAAAGTTATTCCCTTTCCTGGTTTCCCCTCCAAAAATCCCCTATTCCATCCCCTCCCCCTGCTCACCAATCTACCCACTACCACTCCCCTGTCCTGCTATTCCCCTACACTGGGACATCAAATCTTCACAGGACCAAGGGCCTCTCCTTCCATTGATGTCCAGCAAGGCCATCCTCTGCTACATATGCAGCTGGAGCCATGGGTCCCTCCATGTGTACTCTTTGGTTGGTAGTTTAGTCCCTGGGAATTCTGAGGCTACTGGTTGGTTCATATTATTGTTACTCCTATGGAGCTACAAACCCCTTCAGCTCCATCAGTCCTTTCTCTAGCTCCTCTATTGGGGACCCTGTGCTCAGTCCAATCGTTGGCTCAGAGCATCCACCTCTGAATTTTCAGGCACTGGTAGAGCCTCTCAGGAGACAGTTGTATCAGGCTCCTGTCAGCAAGCACTTGTTAGCATCCACAATAGTGTCTGGATTTGGCAACTGTATATGGGATGGATCCCCAGGTGGGGCAGTCTCTGCTCCACAATTTGTCTTTGTATCTCCTCCCATGAGTATTATGTTCCCCCATCTAAGAAGGACACATAATCATACACATTGGTCTTCCTTCTTCTTGAGCTTCATGTGGTCTATGAATTGTATCTTGGGTATTCCGAGCTTCTGGGTTAATATGGACAGTCAGTGGTACAAAATGGCAACTAGCAGATTGGGAAAAGATCTTTACCAGCCCTACATCAGATAGAGGGGTCATATCTAATATATACAAATAACACAAGAAGTTAGACTCCAGAGAACCAAATAACCCTATTAAAAATGGGGTACACAGCTAATCAAAGAATTTTCAACTGAGGAATACTGAATGGCTGAGAAGCACCTAAAGAAATGTCCAACATCCTTAGTCATCAGAAAAATGCAAATCAAAATTACCCAGAGATTCCACCTCACACCAGTTAGAATAGAATGGTTAAGATAAAAAAACTCAGGTGACAGTAGATGCTAGCAAGGATGTGAGGAAAGAGGAACACTAGTGGGATTGCAAGCTGGTACAACTACTCTGGAAATTAGTTTGGTGGTTCCTCAGAAAATTGGACATAGTACTACCTGAAGATCCAACTATACCACTCCTGGGCATATACAAAGAAGATGTTCCAACATGTAATAAGGACACATGCTCTACTATGTTCATAGCAGCTTTATTTATAATAGCCAAAAGCTTGAAATAACCCAGATAACCTTCAACAGAAGAATGGATACAGAAAAAACAATCTTTATTGTAAAAGTCAAAGCTGTATTTGTATTTAAGGAGAAAGTAGATAATGAAAATGCATAGATAACACTTTTTTCCTTCGATATTTTTAGAGCAACTAAAGAATTCTCCAAGTAAGAAATTAAAACTTATTTTAAAACACTTTAGGAAAATATATGTGAGTAAAAGAGATACGTTTACAAAAATTTAAGTGAGTGAACAATAAATTTATAAGATAAGTGTTACACATCTATTATTCAGACCAGTCTCAAGACTAAAACATTTTTCTGCCAGTAAAGCCAGGTAGGAAAAGAAGGTCACAAGCATTTAAAAACAGATTCCAGTAAATAATATTATACTGTAAGAAGCAATAAGAAAGTTTAGAGTAAGTGAAAAATTGAATTTCTTTAAAAGGACTACCTCACCTATTCTTAATTTTTAATGATGATTTGAAGCTTTAGAAATCTCATTGACATTGATTAACTATATTTTAAAATTAAATGAGCTATTCTTTTTAGAATGTTTGCCTACATTTTATAACATATTTTCATTTACTACATCTTCTGAAATATACATAATAAATGATGAAATCTCCAAATATTCATAATTTCTCTCAAATTCTAGGCCTCACACCAGGTGCTCAAGTGGATTCAAGAGTTCAATCAGTGTGACCCTATTTCATACCTGAATTTGTAAATGCCTACTACCTCATTAGACAGCAAACCCAAAGTGAGGAAGCACTTAAGCCCCTGTCAAGGATACAGGCTAAGTACCCTGGCTACTTAGTCTGGCATGGCCTTGGTAGAGACAGAAAGACATGGTTCTTTCCCCAGAGACAGGGCCAGCAGGTGTGGGCCTCCTTGAGTGTTGATGGCTGCTGTGAGCATAAAGCTTGTTTGTACAGTGATGTATGTATTTTATGTCTCTCCTTCAAAGAATATCCTCACTGTTAACGTTAATGACTCCATGATAATCAGAAACATCACAAGTCCAGGAGTTAAGGATGTGGCTAATGTTCTTTCTATGGGGTTGCAAACCTCTTCAGTTCCTTCAATCTTCTCTCTAACTCCTCCATTGGGGACCCCATGCTCAGTCCAATGGTTGGCTGTGAGCATCTGCCTCTTTATTTGTAAGGTTCTGGCAACACCTCTCAGGAGATAGATATATCAGACTCCTGTAAACAGCCACTTCTTGGCATCCACAAAAGTGTATTGGTTTGGTGACTGTATAGGGGATAATCCTGGGGTGGGGCAGTCTGAATGGACCTTCATTCAGTCTCTACTCCACACCTTGTCTCCATATTTCCTCCCATGAGTATTTTGTTCCCCATTCTAAGAAGGATAGAATCATCCACACTTTGGTCTTCCTTCTTGAGCTTCATATGGTCTGTGAATTGAATTGTATTTTGGGTATTCTGAGCTTTTGGGCTAATATCCACTTATGTGTAAATACATATCATGTGTGTTCTTTTGCCACTAGATTACCTCACTCAGGATGATATTTTCTAGTTCCATATTTTTTTTAAATATATCACATTTTCTGTATCCATTCCTCTGTTGGAGGCATCTGGGTTCTTTCCAGCTTCTGGCTATTATAAGTAAGGCTGCTATGAACATAGTGGAGCATGTGTTCTTATTACATGTTGGAGCACCTTTTGGGTATGTGCCCAGAAGTGGTATAGCTGGATCCTCAGGTCCTAGTAAGTTCAATTTTCTGAGGAACTGCCACATTGATTTCCAGAGCGTTTGTACCAGCTTGACATCCTATTAGCAATGGAGGAGTGTTCCACTTTCACCACATCCTCACCAGCATCTTCTGTCACCTGAGTTTTTGAACTTAGCCATTCTGACTGGTGTGAGGTAGAATCTCAGGGTCATTTTGACTTGCATTTCCTTGATGACTAAGGGTGTTGAACATTTCTTTAGGTGCTTCTCAGCCATTTGACAGTCCTCAGTTGAGAATTCTTTGTTTAACTCTATACCGCATTTTTAATAGGTTTATTTGGTTCTCTGGAGTCTAACTTCTTGAGTTCTTTGTTTATATTGGATATTAGCCCTCTATTGGATGTAGGGTTTTTAATGATCTTTTTCCAATCTGTAGGATGCCATTTTGTTCTATTGGCAGTGTCCTTTGCCTTACAGAAGCTTTGCAATTTTATGAGGTCCCATTTGTCTATTTTTTATCTTAGAGTGTAAACCATTGATGTTCTGCTCAGGAAATTTTCCCCTTTGCTCATGTGTTCGATGCTCTTCCCCACTTTCTCCTCTATTAGATTCAGTAAGTCAGACAGATTCTTGAGTTCAAGGTCAGTCTGAGACAGAGCAAGTTTAGATTCAGATGTGGTAGAAATGGTAATTTCAGGAAGGGGTCTCACCCAATTAGTTCAGCATCTGAGTTTAACAGAGGCAAGCAGATCTCTGAATTCTTTTGCAATGTTAAAAGGAAATCTGTGCTTGATGTCTCCTGAGAATTAAGGGGCTGAGTCACAGGATGCTGGTTCATAGGATAATCAAGAACAAGCCTTGAGTGAATGACAGGATTGAAATTTAAAACAAAAGACTAGGCTTGTGATCTGCAAGAGATGAGCTATCCAGAAAACTTTAGAAGAACAAGGAAGAAATTCTGGGAAAACTGTCTCAACTGGAACATAGTGAGAGAGATTTCTGGAGATCTGCAGAGAAAGTAGATCAAAGTGAAATAGAGCAGGCAGAAAGCAAGCAAGGTAGAAAGCTGTCTCCAGCAGAATATAGGCCTCCAGCTTGGATCCACAATTTGTCATTGAGTTCTTTATTTCACCATTCCCAGTCTCCACTTAGCTCAGAACCCCTCTCCAAGCTGAGGCTGGTAATGATGGCATTTCCAGGATTAGGACAGCCCTGATAAGAGCAGCTTCAGTTGGCATTATTGTTGGATGTGTCAGTGTACTTCATCTCAGAAGAGAGCAGTGTCTGCATATTAATACTATTTCAATATGATATGAGACTAGTACATTTTCCATATATGTTTCCATTTCTATTTTATCCATAGATAAATAGACAGAGATAGAGATGATAGAGATATATACTTATATGTAAATTTAATTATTTTTGGAGATCATAGCCATATTAAATCTGCTTGAGGTAGAAGTACTTCTTAGAAAACTTTTCAAGATATTCAAAATCATGAATATAATATAATATTACAAACAGCAGTAAAGAATAGGGTAGAGTATTTTAAAACAACCTTATGTAGAATTGTCTCTTATAAAAATATAGGACTAGAGACGTAGTCCATTCCTATCAGGGAACCAGGTAGACTGAACACAGATCTTCACAGATCTCTCCTCTTGTTACCCCAGATCCAATCCCTTAGTCTCACATGAGCTCTGCAGCAGAATACCTTGCTGAAGTTTTCTCAGCTTCCCTTATCCCCATTTAATATGGTTTCTACAGATCTTCTACCCCTAATTTCCTCCCTGAGTTTATTTCTTTATTTTAGCCCCTAAACCCAGTAGGCACTCTCTGGAAACCCAAGGACCACTCCTGCCAGAGAACTAGGAAGACTAAGTCCAGATTTTCATCTCTTCTTCTTCAGATCTAATCTCCAAGTATCATTTCCATTTCTGTAGTAGGACACCTGCTTCACTTTCCCTTTCATTTTTGACCAAGAAAGTCACAAAGATTTTCTCCTCCAACCTTCTTTACTCAAACTCATCCTATTATTCCAGCCTCCAATACCCATAAGTATCCCCTGGGAATACATGAACCCAGCAGGCCAGGGAAGCAGGTAAGCTAACTGAAGATCTTTACCACTGCCTCCTTGCCTTCAAATCTAACCCCCAGTCTCAGTCTCTACCTCTAACAGAGTATCTGCAGAATGTCTTTCCCTTTCCCTCTGCCCATATTGTTGCTATTGTTGTTGTTTAAAAAAAAAGAAATTCCAAACATTCAATATACCAAATGAAGTCTCAGGAGCAAGGAGCAGTAGTGAAAGACTGCTAGATCAGAGCTTTTTCCTTCTGGGATATCAGTGGAGTAGGAAGGTCAGATGGGTGCTTTCTCTGCCTGTCTGAGCCAGCAGGCTTTTACCACAGTGTCTAGTTCTTGAGTCTTGATTGAGTAAATTGAACAACAAACATTTATCCAAATTTACTAAAAGGAAGAGGCAGACTGTCCAAATTAACAAAATCAGAAATGAAAAAGGAAAATAAAACAGATATCAAGGAAATCCAGAGAATCAAAGGATATTCTTTAAAAGATTATACTCCACCAAATTGAAAATCCTAAGAAATGAATAATTTTATCATTACATCCTACTAACTACAGTTAAATCAAGATTCAACAAGGAATTTAAACTGACTTATAATGCCTAGTGAAATAAAAGCAGTCATTAAAGTTCCTGAACCAAATAGAGCAGGGCCAGATGAATTTAGCCCAGAATTTTACCAGACTTTAAAATAAACATTAATGCCAATATTCCTTAGATTAGTTCACAAAATAGAAACAGAAAGTTCATTGCCCAATTCAGTTCATGAGACCACAGTTACTCTGAAATATAAACACCCAACAAAGAAAAGAGAATTATAAGGCGATTCCTTATTTGAACATAGATTTAAAAATACTCAATAAAATACTCAAAAACAGAATCCAAGAACACATGAAAGATATTGTTTACCATAATAGAGTAGGCTTCATTTCAGAAATGTAGGGATTGTGTAAAACATAAAATCAGTAAATTTAATATACCAAATAAACAAACTGAAAGAAAGCAAAGCATTTTCATCTCATCTGACACAGAAAAGACCTTTGACAGATCCAAACATGCTTTCACGATAAATGTCTTGGAGATCATTTTCTAGTGCTTCAGTTATAAGAAGAGCAATCAAGAGGAGGGGAGAGCATCTCTGGAAATAGCTGGAGACTTAGGACTGGGAAGGTTCTAGAGAGTCTAGGACCCCCTTAAACTAGCCTGTGACTCCTGATGATCCTAGCTCAGTTTGGGATACAGACACTGAAGTAAACACCTCCTGTAGCCAGGTGGGTGGATCTCAAGTGGAGGAATGGACATCTACCCACTCACAAAACCTTCAACCCAAAATTTGTCCTACCTACAAAACACACATGGATAAAGATGGAGCAGTGATTGAGAGAATGGCCAACCAATGACTGGCCCAACTTGAGACCCACCCCATGTGAAAGAACCAACCCCTGGCATTATTGATACTCTGCTGTGCTTGCAGACAGGAGCCTGGAATAACTGTCTCCTGAGGGACTTCAGCCAGCAGCTGATAGAAACAGATGCAGAAACCCACCACCAAACAATAGGAGGAGTTCAGAGAATCCTATGAAAGTGGAGGAAGAAGAAATGAGGGAGTCAGAATCATCAAGTACACAACAAGGAAACCTGCAGAGTAAACCAACCTGGGCCAATTGGGGCCACAGAGACTGTACCACCAACAAAAGAGCATGCAGGGACTGGTCCTAGATGCACCCAGACATATGTAGCAGATGTGCAATTTGGTCTTTTTGTGGGTCCCCTAAAACTGGAGTGGGTGCTGTCTCTAACTCTATTGCTGTGGTGGGATCCCCTTCCTCTAACTGAGTTCAAATCCCAGCAACTACATAGTGGCTCACAACCATCTGTAATAAGATCTGACCCCCTCTTCTGGTGTGTCTGAAAACAGCTACAGTGTACTTACATATAATAAATAAATAAATCTTTAAAAAATATTAATTTTCATCTTCCTGGTTTGCACTGGTGCCCAGAGCAGACCTTGGGTGCTGGATACCCACACACTCCTACAACATCTAGAAGAAGCTCAACTCCCAGGTGCTCTGACACACTGAGGATCACAGGTGAGGGCATAACATGTGCCCCAACACCTGACATCTCAATAAGTGGGACCCCACAGGAACCAGGGAAGTAGAGATTCCTGCCAAGCAAGTATCACACATTCCTACCAACTTGCACCTGTCCCATGAGTGGACTCAGGGCTCTGGCTCCCCACCAACTCCTGCAGTACCCAGAGAAAGCTTGATTCTCAGAAGCTTGGTCATACCAGGATCTCAGGATTCCAGAGGCAGCTTGACTCCCGGGAGCTCTGCCACATCCAGGATATCATAATCCTGAACAAAACTACCAGCCTAGGCCACTGTACCCAGGGAAACTCTCAATTGCCATAGAGGAAGAAACCAAGATATTCCATGACAAAACCAAATTTAAACAATCTCTTTCCACAAATCCAGTCCTACAAGAGATAATAAAGGAAAACCACTAACACAAGAAGTGAAAGTACACCCAAGAAAAAGGAAGGAACTAATCTTCTCACACACACACACAAAAAGAAGAGAACCACACAAACAAATTCCCACCTCTCACAACAAAAATAACAGTAAGCAACAATCATTAATATCTTACAACATTAATATCTTACAATCTTAATATCTGACAACATCAATGGATTCAACAACTCAATAAAAAGACATAGACTAACAGGCAGGATACATAAATAGGACCCAGCATTTTCCAGCACATAGTCACCTCAGTGACAAAGACAGATACTACCTCAAAGCAAAATGCTTTTTGGAAAATTTTTTCCAAGAACATGTTCCCAAGAAACAAGCTGGAGTAGCTATTCTAATATCAAATAAAATTGACTTTCAACCTAAATTTCTCAAAAAAGATAAAGAGGGATACTTCATACTCAAAGGTAAAATCTACCAAGATGAATTCTCAATTCTGAACATCTATGCCCCAAATGAAATGGCCAGTAAATATATCTTCAACAAAATTATAGAAGAAAATTTCCCTAACCTAAAGAAAGATATATCCATGAACATACAAGAAACCTACAGAACTCCAAATAGTTTGGATCAGAAAAGAAATTCCTCCTGCCACATGATAGTCAGAACACCAAATGTACTAAACAAAGAAAGAATATTAAAAGCAGTATCAAGTAACATATAAAGGCAGACCTATCAGAATTACACCAGACTTCTCACCAGAGACTATGAAAGCCAGAAGATATTGGGCAGATGCCATACAGACCCCAAAAGAATACAAATGCCAGCCCAGGCTACTATACCCAGCAAAACTCTCAATTACCATAGATGAAGAAAACAAGATATTCCATGACAAAATGAAATTTATACAATATCTTTCAAACAAATCCAGCCCTACAAAGGATAATAGATGGAAAACACCAACATAAGGAACAAAACTACACCCCAGAAGAAGGAAGAAAGTACAATTTCAACAAAACTAAAAGAATATAGCCACATAAACAGAATTCCAACTGCAATATCAAAAGTAACAGGAAGAAACAATTACTTTTCCTTAATATCTCTTAATATCAATGGACTCAGTTCCCCAATAAAAAGACATAACAGAGTGTTTACATAAATAAGACCCAACATTTTGCTGCCTAAAAGAAACCCATGTCAGTAACAAAGACAAATACTACTCCAAAATAAAAGTCTGAAAAACAATTTTCCAAGTAAATGGTCCCAAGAAACAAGCTGGAGTAGCCATTCTAATATCAAATAAAATCAACTTTCAACCTAAAGTTTTCAAAAAGCATAAGGAAGAACACTTCATATTCATCAAAGGTAAAATCTGCCAAGATGAACTCTGAATTCTAAATATCTATGCTCCAAATGTAAGGTCACCCACATTCATAAAAGAAACTTTACTAAAGCTCAAAGCTCATCCATCATTACACCACATACAATTATAGAGGGAGACTTCAACACCACACTCTCTTCGATGGACAGATCGTGGAAACAGAAACTAAACAAAGACACAATGAAACTAACAGAAGTTATGAAACAGATGAATTTAACAGATATCTACAGAACATTTTATCCTAAAACAAAAGGATATACCTTCTTCTCATTCTCAGCACCTCATGGTACTGTCTCGAAAACTGATCATATAATTGATCCCAAAACAGGCCTCAACTGATACAAGAAGATTGAAATAACCCCATGAATCCTATTAGATCTCCATGGATTGAAGTTGGTCTTCAATAACAAAAACAACAGACAGAGTACACATACATGGAAACTGAACAAACCCCACTAAATGATAACTTGGTCAAGGAAAAAATAAACAAAGAAATTAAAGGCTTTTTAGAGATTAATGAAAATGAAGCCACAACATACCAAATCTTATGGGATACAATAAAAGCAGTCTTAAGAGGAAAACTCATAGCTCTGAGTACCTCCAAAAAGAAACTAGAGAGAGCATACACCAGCAATTTGACAGCACATCTGAAAGCTCTAGAACAAAAAGATTCACCCAAGAAGAATAGATGGCAGGAAACAATCAAACTCAGGGCTGAAATCAACCAAGTGGAAACAAAAACATTCACACAAAGAACCAGAAGCTGGATCTTTGAGAAAATCAAGTAAGTAGATGAACCCTTATCCAGACTAACCAGAGGGCACAGAGACAGTATCCTAATTAACAAAATCAGAAATGGAAAGGGAGACATAACAACAGAAACTGAGGAAATCCAAAAAGTCATCAGATCCTACTACAAAAGCCTAT
>NW_022196899.1:9401348-9418865 GCF_008632895.1 Mastomys coucha
TTCTAGACAGATACCAGGTTCTAATCTTAAATCAATATCAGATAAATTATCTAAATAATCCCATATCCCCCAAAGAAATAGAAACAGTCATCAATAATCTGCCCCCCCCCAAAAAAAGCCCAGGACCAGATAGGTTTAGTGCAGAGTTCTATCAGACCTTCAAAGAAGACCTAATACAAATACACCTCAAACTATTCCACAAAATAGAAACAGAAGTAACACTACCCAATTCGTTCTATGAAGCCACAATTACTGTGATACATAAACCACAAAAGAAAGAGAAAGTCAGACCAATCTCCCTTATGAATATCAATACAAAAATACTCAATAAAATTATCACAAGCCAAGTCCAAGAATACATTAAAAGGATCATCCATCATGATCAAGTAGGCTTTATCCCAGGGATGCAGAGACAATATAATATATGGAAATCAATCAACATAATCCACTATATAAAGAAACTCAAAGAAAGAATACCTTATGGTTATCTCATTAGATGCTGAAAATGCATTTGACAAAATCCAACACCCTTTCATGATAAAAGTCTTGGAAAGATCAAGAATTCAAGGCCCATACCTAAACATAGTAAGAGCAATCTACAGCAAACCAATAGCCAACATCAAACTAAATGGAAAGAAACTTGAAGCAATCCCACTAAAATCAGGGACTAGACAAGGCTGCCCACTCTCTCCCTACCTATTCAATATAGTACTTGAAGTCCTAGCCAGAGCAATTAGACAACAAAAGGAGATCAAGGGGATAGAAATTGGAAAGTAAGTAAAAATATCACTATTTGGAGATGATATGATAGTATACTTAAGTAGCCCAAAAAATTCCACCAGAGAAGTCCTAAAACTGATAAATAATTTCAGCAAAGTAGCCTCATATAAAATCAAATAAACTCAAATAAATCAGTGGCCTTCCTCTACACAAAGGATAAACAGGCTGAGAAAGAAATTAGGAAAACAACATCCTTCCCAATAGTCACCAATAATATAAAATTTCTTGGTGTCACTCTAACTAAGCAAGTGAAAGATCTATATGACAAAAACTTCGTCTCTGAAGAAAGAAATTGAAGAAGATCTCAGAGGATGGAAAGATCTCCCATGCTCATGGATTGGCAGATTATTATGGTAAAAATGGCCATATTACTGAAAGCAATCTACAGATTCAGTACAATCCCCTTCCAAATTCCAACTCACTTTTTCACAGAGTTTGAAAGAGCAATTTGCGAATTCATCTTGAATAACAAAAAAATTAAGATATCAAAAACTATTCTCAACAATAAAAGAACTTCTGGTGGAATCTCCATCCCTGACCTCCAGCTGTACTACAGAGTGATTGTGATAAAAACTGCATGGGATTGGTACAGTGACAGGCAGGTAGATCAATGGAATAGAATTGAAGACCCAGAAATGAACACACACACCTATGGTCACTTGATTTTTGATAAAGGAGTTAAAACAATTCAGTGGAAAAAAGACAGCAGTTTCAACAAATGGTGTTGGTTCAATTGGCAGTTAGCATGTAGAAGAATGCATCAATCCATACTTATCTCCTTGTACAAAGCTCAATTCCAAGTAGATCAAGGACTTCTGCGTAAAACCAGGTACACTGAAACTAATAGAAAAGAAAGTGGGGAAGAGCTTCGAGCACATGGACAAGGGCATACTTCCTGAACAGAACACCAATAGCTTATACTCTAAGATCAAGAATTGAGAAATGAGACCTCATAAAATTGCAACTCTTCTGTAAGGCAAAGGACACTGTCAAGAGGACAAAACATCCATGAACAGATTGGGAAAAGATCTTTATTAATCCTACATCTGATAGAGAGCTAATATAAAATACATATAAAGAACTCAAGAAGTTTGAATCCAGAGAACCAAATAAGCCTATTAAAAATGGGGTACAGAGCTAAACAAAGAATTCTCAATTGAGGAATACTAAATGTCTGAGAAGCACCTCAAGATATGTTCAACATCCTTAGTCATCAGGGACATGCAAATCAAAACAACTCTGAGATTCCACCTCACACCCGATAGAACAGCTAAGGTCAAAAACTCAGGTGACAGCAGCTAGTTGTGTGAATGTAGAGAAAGAGGAATACTCCTCCATAGCTGGTGGAATTACAAGCTGGTACCACCCCTCTGAAAATCAGTTTGGTGGTTCCTCAGAAAACTACCTGAGGACCCAACAATACAACTCCTAGGCATATGCCCAGAAGATGCTCAAACATGTAATAAGGACACATGCTCCACTATGTTCATAGCAGCCTTATTTATAATAGCCAGAAGCTAAAATTAACCCAGACGTCCCTTAACAGAAGAATGAATACAGAAACTGTGGTACATTTACACAATGGAGTACTATTCAGGTATTAAAAACAATGAGTTCATGAAATTCTTAGGTAAATGGATGGAACTATAAAATATCATCCTGACTGGGATATCCCAGTCACAAAAGAATACAAATGGTATGCACTCACTGATAAGTGACTATTATCCCACAAACTTGAAGTACCCAAAAAACATTTCACAGACCACATGAAGTTCAAGAAGAAGGAAGACCAAAATATGGGTGATTTGGTCCTTTATAGAAGGGGGAACAACATACTCATGGAAGGAAATAGGCAGACAAAGTGTGGAGGAGAGACAAAAGGAAAGGCTATCCAGAGACTGCCCCACCTAAGGATCCATCCCATATATAGTCACCAAACCCAGATACTATTGTGAATGTGAAGAAGTGCTTGCTGTCAGGAGCCTGATATAGCTGTCTCCTGAGAGGCTTTGCCAGAGCTTGACAAATATAGAGGCTCATGCTCACACCCAACCATTGGACTAAGCACGGGATCCCCAATGGAGGAGTTAGAGAAAGGACTGATGGAGCTGAAAGGGTTTGCAACTCCATAGGAAGAACAACAATATCAACCAACAAAATCTGCCCTAGTCCTACTATGAATGGGGAAGAAAATCTGCCCTAGTCCTACTATGAATGGGGAAGAATATAATCTCAGAAGTAGAGGGAGAGAGGGGTGTAAGAGGGAGGGAGGAGAGGGAGGTAAAAAGGGAGGCTGAGGGGCAGTGGAGCAGAGTGAGCGGGGTGGAGTGAGCAGGATGGAGCAAGCAGTGCCAGAGCGAGTGGGGAGGAGTGAGCAGGCCAGAGCTCAATTCCCAGCAGCCACATGATGGCTCATGGCCATCTGTACAGCTACAGTGTACTCATACACATAAAATAAATAAATAAATTAATCTTAAATAAAAAGGGAGGCCAGTTCAGATATGGGAGATGGGGGAGAAGTACAGATGGTCAGGAATTTGAAAGGAAATGTGTAGCATTTGGGGAGGAAGATCTCACAGTAGTGGCTGGTAAGTCCTAGGTTACATGGACTCAAGAATTTTCCAGCACCCAATAGGGAGGACGTTACCCAATATACCCAACAAAGTGGAGATAGAACCTGTACAGACCATACCCCGTTGAGGGATGGGGTCACCCACCCATCTCAAATACATTTATCCAGTATTCCTCCTGTCAAAATGAAATGCAGGGAGAAATAGTGCCACAGAGACTGAAAGAAAGTCCATCCAGAGATGGCCCTACCTAGGGATCCATCCCATCTGCAGACACCAAACCCAGACACTATTGCTGATGCAAAGAAGTGCTTACTGACAGTCGCCTGATATGGCTGTCTCCTGAGAGGCTCTACCAGAGCCTGACCAATACAGACATAGGTGCATACAACCAACATTGGACTAAGCACAGGGACCCCAATGATTAAGTTAGGGCAAGGACATAAGGAGCTGAAGGGGTTTTCAACACCATAAGAAGAACAACAATATCAACCAACCAAATCCCCCAAAGCTCCTACGGACTAAACCACCAACCAAAGAGTACACATGCAGGAACACATGGCTCCAGCTGGATATGTAGCAGAAGACTTGCCTTATCTGGCATCACTGAAAGGAGGGAACTCTGGTCCTGTGGAGGCTTAATGACTCACGGTAGGGGAATGCTCAGGTAGCTGAGGCAGGAGTGGGTGGGCAGGTTGGGGAGTACCCTCATAGAGGGAGGGGGAGGAGGCAGGTGATAGGGGGGTTGTGGAGGGGAAACTGGGAAGGGGGTTAATATTTGAAATGAAAATAAATGAAAGAACCAATAAAAAAAACCATTAACTCTCATGAGAGATACCAAGACTAAAAGGGAATACTGAGTGAGCAATGGAAAGTATGCCAATAATCAGCCTTCCTCCATGGTCCCTGTGGCAGTTACTGCATACAGGTTTCTGCCTTGACTTCCCATGAAGATGTCCTCTGACAAGGAAAGGTAACAAATAAATCCTTTTCTCCTCCAAGTTGGTTTTGGTCATGAGTTTCCTCACAGCAACTGAAAAAAAAAACTAAACATAGATCATTTCTGTGATTCCCTTTGTCTTTTTAGGTCTCCAAGTTTCACTCATTTACTTTCAGACCTTTCGCAAGACTTGGCTGTATACAAAAGATGTGTGATTTTCAGCAGTATAATTCTCTAATGTCTGTACAATTCTTGATTGAATTAATAAGGTTAATTCACTTTTCTCCAGTCCCAGATTCCTAATTAATATCTTTCATTCCTAAACGTTAAAGGTGTTACCTGAATCTGTCAAGTCACAAATTTCAATTTATAATTGATTTTTACATAAAACACAATCCAAGCATCAAGATAAATAAAAAGAATAATCTTGTTTGGTAACTAGCTAGAAGTTTTTGTGCATTCATTGCATTTGATTTTAAGAGCCATAAATTCCACTGTGAGAAAATACATTTTATCTTTTAAAGAAATGGATCATATATCATTCAAAATAATAAAAAAAAATCTAAAAGCACAGAAAAGGTAAGGTATTAAGACCAGGAAAGTAAAATACTTTGCATTAATCTGGGTTCTCTAAAGTTACAGAACTTATGGTAGTATCTATATAGTAAAGGAATTTATTGATGACTTACAGTCTGTAGTCCAACTTCCAACAATGGTCAGCAGCAGCTTTGAATGGAAGTCCAAGGATTTAGCAGTTGCACAGTCCCACAAGGAAAGCTTGAGGAGAGAGAGCCTTCCTTCTTCCAATGTCCTTATATAGGTCTCCACCAAAAGGTGTGGCCCAGATTAAAGGTGTGTGCCACCATTAAGGTGCCTTTAATGGTGGCACACACCTTTAATCTCTTGAACTCAGAGATCATTCAATCTTAATCTTCTAGGATTCATAGCCTCTATGCCTTAAAATCTCCATGCCAAGATCCAGGTCAGAAACTTGTATCTCTCAGCCTCCAGATTAGGATCACAGGTGAGCCCTCCAATTCTAGATTCTAGTTCATTCCAGATATAGTCAAGTTGACAAGCAGGAACAGCCACTACAATTAATTAATTAAAAAATAGGGGAAGACACACATGCCTAGTGTTTTAAGATGCTCAATTTTGTCACAAGCTTTATTTACCCAAACATTAATTATAAATGGTGGGCTGGAGAGATAGCTCAGTGCTTGAGAGCACTGACTACTCTTCCAGAGGTCCTGAGTTCAATTCCCAAACAACCACGTGATGACTCACAACCATCTCTCATGGGATCTGGATGCTCTCTTCTGGTGTGTGTCAGAAGACTGCTGCAGTGTACTCATATAAATAATAATAAATAAATAATATTTCAAAAAAAATTTAGAAATACCAAGTCACATAAATACTGTCCACTGGCCAGGCAGTGGTGGGGCATGCCTTTAATCCCAGCACTTGGGAGGTAGAGGCAGGTGGATTTCTAAGTTCAAGGCCAGCCTGGTCTAAGAGTGAGTTTCAGGACAGCCTGGTTATACAGAGAAACCCTGTCTCTAAGCCACCCCCCAAAAAACAGAGAAAAAGAGAATGAAAAGAAGAAATCTATGAGCTGGCAGGGCGAGGCTTAGTGAGACTGCTAGAATGAGTGAGTGAGTGAGTGAGTGAGTGAATGAGTGAGTGGAATCTTCCTCTTTCTGTTAGGGTGTATTATCAGTTCCATTACCCCATTACCGTTTCCAAAGAGCTATTAGGTTATGACAGTGTATTGTGGACATGAAAACAAATAGTTCCTAGAAAGAAAGAGATTTACCAGTCCCTACCACCACAGGGAGAAGGCAGTGTGGGGTGGGGGAGGGTGGGGAGGTAGGTTGTTGAAGGAGAATTTAAGTAGCTTAAACAAATAAACATCTGGAAACTTCATTCATTTATTTATTTTATTTTATTGTGTGTATGATGGAAGAGGGAAAATGTTCAAAAGGAAGTGGGGGAGGGAGTGCTGGCTTCCCATGCTGGGATGATCCATGCCTTGGGAAGGAAGGCAGCCAGTTGGTTCAAATGTGCTAGTATGCAGCCTTGGTGCTTTATCAAAAAGACTTTGGTTCTGGTGGCCTCCCATTTGATTCTCAAAGGGCCATCTGGAAACCTTGCACAGATAGAAAGGGAAAACATGTCATGTTGAGTCAAGCATGCAAGCAAGCAAGCAAGCAATACCAAAACCAAAAGTATGGCTGTTAAGCAAAGCAAAGAAAAGCAAGCTAACATTCTTTCCACAAAGGTTGACAGACTGCCAGCTTGGTCTATGGAGTGCAAATAAGTATTAGGAGAAAAGTAAATAAATATCATTTTGTTAGAACTTTTCTAAATTTTAAGGAATATTAGATGATAGCTTGACATTCAAGCCCTCTATTTCACTAGCATCTTCCTCACATCTCTCAGACAATGCTTTCCAATGCAAGGTCTACCTCCTCCTCTATGATTGCTCCCCATTCCCCACATTGGGTGTGTGTGTTCCACAACACAACCATCACTGGAGGATTAAGTAAAGACAGATGAAACAGCTAGAATTACAAAATAAAGATACCAAAACAGATACATAGGTAAAGAGACAGTCCAGAGCCCATAGTGGACACTCCCCAAAAAATGGAAGGCTGGACAGTCTGGGGCTTGACCTCATTATCAGAACGTGAGAAAGAAAGAAAGGAAGGAAGGAAGGAAGGAAGGAAGGAAGGAAGGAAGGAAGGAAGGAAGAGAATGAAGTAATAAAGTGAAAAAATAAAGCTGTAGAAACAAGGTTCTGGGAATATAGAAACCAAGTTTTTGAGAATATAGAAACAAAGTTCTGGTAATGTAAAAATAAAGGAAAATAAGAGTCACATTCCACACAAACTGTCACCCTGACCTTGCTGATGACAATCTCCCTACCACCTAGTTACTCAGCCCTTTCCCAGGGACTTTTCAAGGCCAGGTGCAGAGCTGGATAAGGAAGTTGGCTCATTAAGCCAAGAACAGCCCCCTGAGCAAGCCAACCAATGCCTGATGAGATCCTTTGTCCTGTGTTCCACCAACCAGAGTAAGTCAGCTAGCCCTGTTGCAGAAATCTGCCCTCTGTAAAATATAAAAGATGCGTGCTTTCTGAGTTCAAGGTTGACACTGCCCCCAACCCCCCGTGAGGGTAGGCAACCCCACGTACGTGAATCAATAAACCTCAGTATTACAACACTCTATTGTCAATCTGTGTTCTCTGGGTTGAGCCAAGTTTACTATATACGGTGCATTGGCCGGGAAGACTGAGAGAAGGTGCTCCCCTAGACCCACAACTGGCAAAGAGATTGGAGGTATGCTTCAGCTAGTCTGTGTTGCTTTCTGTTTTGCCAGTCTGTGTTACTTTCTGTTTCATGTTGTGTGCATTTCTGCTTTGTGTTGTCTTCTGTCTGTGTTTGTCTCTGTGTTTGTGAGGCCAGTGAGGGGTTCAAATCCTTTTGTGGGTGGCCTCAGGTTCGAGGGGACTCCAGGTCCCTTCAGGTGCAAGGGGACTTCAGTTCCCTTCAGGAGTGGTCATGAGGGACTTATGGCTGTAACAGGCAGACATGCCAGTGTTACAGGCCATAGGAATCTGAAGGATGCTTCAGAATCCCGTTTGAGGCAGCTAGGGTTCAGCTGCTACCTGAGTCTGATATTGACAGTATCAGAAATCTGTGGAAATCACATGTCAGATGCTCTGTTTTGGTTTTGCTTGTCTTGGTCGCTCTCTGTGATACTGTTGTATAACCTGGTTTATCAGGCCAATGCTGTGTGCAGGAATACCTAGTTTGTTTCAGCATGGCTGGCATGGCTGAGCAACTCTGTGATCTGGCTTTGTGGTATCTGTGTGTGCCGGAGCACCTGGTGTCTGTAATTGAACGGAACCGTGTGTGGATTGTCTTTCTCTGTGTTCATGGACCTGGCAAGGTCGAGCTGCTTGTGTGATAATTATTTTCCTCAGTGTTTCTTGGTATTTTGTTCTACACAATTTGTCTGATAAAGAAAAAAAATAGGAAAAAAAATGGCAGGCTCTGTGCTCCTTGGAGTGGCTGTCCTTTCATAACTGATGGCCATCTGTGGGCTCCTCTGTTTAGACAAGAAAAGGAGGTTAAAGACAAGATTTTCCTGCTGGGGGGACACCCCGACCAGGTCCCCTATATTGTTGTCTGGGAGGACTTGGTCCGGTCATTCCCTTCTTGGGTTGGTCCTTTCATTTCACTTTCAGATTCAGATCTGTTGAGTTTGTGCTGTGAGAACTGAGACAAAACAAAACAAAAAACAAAAACCTTCCCCTCTTCCCTATCCTCCTACTCTGCTCCCAGTAATAGGAGAGGCAGCTGCTGCCCTGGAGCCTATGGCACCTCAGCTCCACCAGCGTGGGCTTCCCAGGGGCCAAGGTCAGGTGAGGCCAGAGAGCAGGGCCCAGCAGCTGAGACACGGAGTGGGCAGGCGGGGACTCCTGAATAGATGAATTGGGTTTAAATATTGTCTTTATTATCTGGTTCAAAAATTATTGAATTGACATCTTGCAAATTGTGGTTTTGTTATTGTGTAAATGTGATTGGATATTGAAGCCTTGGGAGTCATGCTTTGCTTACCAGGAAGTGGGAGATGTTTAGATAAATGATTGTTGTTCTGTGTTTCATATTAAAGAAAAAAAAATGGTTAAAACTTTGATTTAGCTTAACTTGTTTAAAAGGCAGTCTCAATTTGCACAGCAAGAACTGATAAGGTACTGTACTGTGTCTGGAAGTTAAGCACTGTTGAAAAAGCTCTGATAGAGGCTGAGTGTCTGCACAATCCACTCTTAAAGGGGACAACAGCTTTTTGCTTGTAATATTGGTAACAGAAAATTAGCTTAAAATTGGTAACTCAGGGTTGGAGTCATTTTAAACAACAACACATGGCATGAGCCAGCCTAGGAATATAGGTCTTCATGATATTTTATGTAATTCTTACCTCTTATAAGTCTAGTGAGGCCAATGGTGAGGCCTAGGCTAGAAATAAGATTTAAAACAATGTCTCTTTAATGATGTATTAAAAATTACACTGTTATGCATTCAAATGTAAGAATTGTCAGCTAAACCTCGTAACATGAATGTAATGTTTTTGATATTGATTTTTAAAGAAAACGGAATGTTTAAAACTGGGTTTTGAGTTAGAAGGGTTGCAAGATAAGTTGTTGAGAGATTTAGTGCAAGTTCCTGAGGGGTTTAGTGCAAGTCTTTGAAGGACAGATAAGCGGTGGAAGAAAAGGAGAAAAGGAGACAGAAGGAGCAAGAGACTAGAGAGGTAAAGAGACAGGAAATACTGGCCATGGTAGTGGGAAAGACCAGTGCAAGTACTGCAAGGAAAAGGGCACTGGACAAGAAAATGCCCCCCAAAAACAAAGAGGAAAACTAAGGCTCAGCATTAACTGACCTCATGTAAAAACTAACACATGAAGGATAGAGATGCACTGGGAATAGATATAGGCCTAACAAGGGAAAAAGCAGAAGGACTGTGAATGTATGAATGTGGAGAAGGCATAGTGAAAGGATAAAATGTTTGGAAAAGGGTCTTAGGGGATGGAGTCTAGTAAAGTGGGTACAAGTGATGAGCATTTTGGAGACTTTGGGGCACTGAGAACCCAAATATCACCCAGATAGATTCTTTGTATTTGTGATTAAAGGTTTTGTTTTTGTGTTCTGGGGAAAGGTGATCGAAGTATTTGCACTTTCCAGGAAACTAAATTCCAGAGGATCAAACAAAAATATATCTTAATGATACTGAAGATTAGTCTTGAGATTTATATATTACAGAAATATACAGCTTTGTGAATTTCCTCACCAGACATGCTAAACTGGCCTGCTTGAACTCCTGGGAGGGTGGGCAACCCCATGTACCCGTGGATCAATAAACCTCATGTTATTGAAATCTATTGTCAATCTGTCTTTTCTGGGTTGAGCCAAGTTTACTACAAGACAAAGAATCAAAGAGAAATAGAAATGAAGCAATATAAACATAGCCAAATATTTTATTTTTTCTCAGAATAAGAAAAGTAATAATTACAAAAATCTAGCCACCTCACTGTAATATTCATCGACTCTATTGAGAGAAAGGGAGATAGATCAACAGCCCCACAAACACCCAAATTGGAAACAAAAGAAACCTCCCAAACCAGCAAACTCCTATTATATCATTTAATTTAAAAAAAAAAGTCTGATGGTGTACAAAAATTCTTGTTAACACAGCAGACTGCTTTTTACCAGTTACCACTATTTACCAGTTACTTTTATTTACAGTTAAAATAAAAGAAAAATATAAAACTCTTTGTTGGTTGACCTCCTTCTTGTTAAGGGAAGAAAACATAAACATTAAAACATCAACCTACAATTTAATACTTTTGATTTTAATAAAAGGGACAACTGGTCAACCTCACCTTTTTTTAAGAGGGGTGGAGGGGGAGGAGAGAAAAAAACAGAAAAAAAAAAAAACCCAGCCAAACAAAACAGAACAAACAAGGGGCTAGAGAGATGGCTCAGCAGTTAAGAGCACTGACTGCTCTTCCAAAAGTCCTCAGTTCAAATCCCAGCAACCACATGGTAGTTCACAAAGAGATCTGATGGCCTCTTTTGGTGTGTCTGAAGACAGCTACTTACACATACTTACATATAGTAATAAATAACTAAATCTTTAAAAACAAAAGAAAGCAAAAGATGCCCTCAGCTGGCACATCTTTCTGAAATTAGGGACTGACTAGTCTTTTAATAAAAAGGAGGGTCAACCACATATTTCAACTATAATTAAAAAGGAAGAAAGAAAAAAGAAAGAAATCAAATTCCTTTCTTTCTGGAAAGGAAAGCAGACTCTGCTAGTCAACAATAAAAGTTAAAAATATCAGCCTGACACATAATAGTTTCAATTTTAATAAAAGGGACAACTGGTCATCCGACCTTGTAGTTTTAAATGGGGGGAGGAGCTGCACTTCATGGAGACAAGGATCTGCTGGACAACTTCCCTTTTAGTAATCAGTTAAACAAGGTCGACCTCATACAGAATTTTTTTTCAAAGGTTTGCCTGCTGAACTCCTGTTTCTGTTAGAGCAACAATGAAAAAAGATGAATTCGGTCCAGGGTCCAGGTGCGGGTGATTTCGTGACAACTGGTCCAGGGTCCAGGTGCGGGTGATTTCGTGACAACTGGTCGACCTTACACATGTATATATGGAGAGAGAGTCCAGATTGGCTATCTGTTAGAACTCAGCGAGCTGGGGGGAAAAAGGTGCCCGGCCCTAACCCCGAAACCACCCAGACACAAGGGATGGAATGGGAAAGCTGGGCCAGAGAGAGCTCTCCCACTGCCAGAGGTCTGAAGCACAGCCTACACCTGCGCTGGAGGAAAAGACCTAGATTGCCTTTCCCACCTCTCGCTTGCCCACCAAACTGTCTCCAACCCTTCTAGGGGAAACAGGCGCGGAGAACCCATGTACATGAAGAAACCCACCCGTGGAGACCAGTCAACTTCCCCGGCTTGGCCAAGGCTGGATGGAAGGCTCACAGTGGCTTAGAACTCGAGCTGGCCCCCACGGAGAACAAAAGCAGGAGGAGCGGAGAAGATTGAGCCGTCTTCGGGAGACAGAGAAGACCCTCATGTCTAGTCGAGGACACAGCAGCACCAGACCACCACCGGTGGGAAGCCCGCAGAGACAAATCCTTATGTCGAGGGCTGACTTTCATCACAGTGAGAGAGCTACTCTGTTATGTACCAAACCCTGACCCAGAAGCAGGACATCTACGAGTGGTTTAGCACCAGGTTCCACACTAACATGCGGGGCGAATGGCTCTCTGCAGTGGACTCCCGGTCCTGACGCCCGGCTGGGAGCCCGTGCAGCTTGTGGGACATGACTTGGGGCCGGACAGGGACCCAGCTATCCAGGGTCAACCAAAGCTCATTCCACCTGGGCGGGATTCTTGCTTTAAATCATAATCCCACAGATGGTAGCTTAGCCCCATTCCATCGGTGACAGTGACTGGCAGGAAAGACGATTCCTCCCCCAAACAACCATCACCGAAGGTGAGTAGGCGCTTGACAGGCGAGACAAGCTCCCAACATGCACTAGGGTGAAACTGCACCAGGGAGGTCTGGCTCAAGGGCGGGGCCACAGCGAGCCCCCACAAGCACTAAGCAGTGAGGTGCAATGTCGGGGACCCCCCTGACCCCTGGGCAGGATCGGAAGACCCCGTGAGCAGGCAGAAAATCCCACACCAACGGGGCAAGAAGGGGAGGAAGACAGACACACTGTGAACTCTGGGCCAGTGCCATTGCGGGAGAGATGGAGGAGGAGAGGTCGATGAGCGACTTTAACCCCAGGAGAGGGAAAAGAGGGGAGCTGAGCCCTCGGAGGAAGGCCTGACCTCGGGGAGAGGGGGAAGACATCGACAGGAGCCCCCACCGCCATACCGGGACACGCATTTTGGTTCATCTCACCGCCTGGGGTGCCCACCTTGGCACCCCAGCAGGCCCCCAGCACACATCTTCCCAGCGGAAGACAGGGGCCAAAGGAGCCTGTAGATGCACCTCTGCAGACAGATGGCCACAGGCAGGACAACCTCTTTTTTCCTCCCCTCTTCATGGCGTTCTCCCCTTGCACGCAACCTTCAAGACCTCGCAAGACGCCACCACATGCCACGGGCCGGTGGGCCTCTTAACCCGTGGGGGGAACAGGGTCCTAGTCAGGTAGACAAGGCATTGGGGAAGAAATGACAAACAGAAACAGACACAAGGGAGTGCTGTAACTGAATGCAATATGTACAAAGTAGAAATCAGGCTTATATGGTATACAGAAAACAGGGCAAACTACAAAATTCACATAGGCAGGAGATGGCTACATCAAGGTCAGTAAAATTAAACAGCCAGGTGCAAGGCGGAGGAGCAGTGGTGTCTTTCTTCTTGGGCTAGGTTGTCCTGGCAGCCCCAAGATAAACTCTCAGGGTCTGTCTGAGGCAAGTAGCTGAAGGTCGTATTCTAGCATTCCTTGGCTGTAACATAAATAATTAGTGATGGGAAGCCCTACAACTTCTAGCTTCTCACTGGCAGTAAAATAGTTTTTCTTTCTTGTGTGAGACTGCTCTGATAAAAAGTACCTAACTGCTCTAACCCTTGACATGCCCTGTCTGGTAAGACAGATTCTTAGTAAAAATTCCCAGCTAATTATAACTAGGAAATCTAATAGGATTATTGAAACACTGTGAAGGCCAGGAAATAATGTTCAATCTCAGTGTTAGCTACAATAAAAAATTTTTAGGGCACCTTTATACCTGAATAAAGAAAGCACACAGATCTCTCCACAGACTTAGCAGAGATCAATCTGGAACATGTCTGAGTTAGATGTCAGCAACTGGGCTACCTCAGGAGACAGACTCCCTTTGGAGTCATAATGCCTCTTGTCCATGATCAGGTTTTAACCCTGATACTGTAGACCTACTGGGGTAGACAAGTGTGTGCAGCAACCACAGCCATGGGGTCGGGACACCTTCCAAACTGAAGCCCCCCACCCCAGTCTGCTGGGCCAGCTTCTGCTCTCACAGGCCCCTGTCCGTTCTGGTTGCCCCCATGCATGGGGTCCGGCAGCATGGCCACAAGTCTGCCAGATGAGGCAACGGGAGAGAAAGAACTGGCAGCAGTGGGCAGGGAAGGGGAATGACATGACAAAAACGAGGGCTAGCGACAACGGTTGGGGGTGGCCTCAACAGGATTCCCCCAGAAGGTGCCTCGACAAGGGACCGAAGGACCGATCAGGTGGCGACCCGGGCACAAGGTAAACCCGAGGGAATCACACTGTACACTCCCTGAGCAGTCCCGCTACGCCTGCGGTGCCTAACCAACCTGAAACTCAACGCCCCTGGACCCCAAGAAGACACCAACACAAGAGAGACCAATGGCGACACCTATGCGGACCAACGAAGACACTGGAGTGGCAGCGGGTCCCAGCATCTGATAACTCATCGGAAGCAGCCAACTGCAGTTCCCCCAAAAAAAGGTCAGCCACCGAGAGCGAGGTCTATCCCAAGGGACACAGACCCTCCCGTCCCTGAGGAGGGGAAAGAGGACTCCTGCGACTCCACCAGCCATGGGAACGCTGCCGAGGAAGGGGGACGAGGCGACAACCGCACAGCCAGAGAGCACACAGCACACACCACTCGCAGCTCGCCCGCACTGCGGGAGCAGCCAAGACATGGATGGACGCGTGCGGGAGGAACGCAGGCGACAGAAGGTGTGGGTGAGGAACGGGATATAGATGGGATCTGGAGCCCACCATTGCCTTTACGTTCCCCATCACGAGGCGACCCTGTGGGGGAGAGGGTTACCCCACCACCACCACCAAAGCCCCACAGCTCCGCACAAGGGCAAGACTACAAGCTCGCCCCTCGTAATTGTCCTCGAACTCAGAGTGGGCTATGGTAGATGACAGAGCAAATGCTGTACACAGAAAGAAGGTGGTCGCAGGCGGGCACTTGAGGGGACCATCTGGAGAAGCCCCTTGAGATCATGAGCACACCCTTTCCAAAGATAGCTAGAGAAGGCAACTTTCTCACTGAGGGCAGGACGGTACCAACCCTGATGAGCCAGCAACCAAGATCTATAAAGCACAGCACAGAGAAGGAGAAGACCCTCCCCCCACACTGGGTGTGCCTGGGGAGGGGGATCTGAGGTACCAGTAAGGTAGCTTCTAGGGTATTCTGAGCATTCTCGGACAGAGGGGACCTGCAACAGGTCCCCCCACGAGAACCAGGCCTCTCAAATCCCCCTAAAAGGAACAGAGAGGGTTTTTGTTTTGTTTTGTTTTGTTTTTTTACAATTAAAAGGCCAGTCAGGACAGCTCAGCACCACCTTACCTGAAGGCCTACGGGAGAAGGCAGCAAGTAGTGCATGGTTTGGGCTAGACAGCTGCACCCTTGCCTTCCACACACCACCAGCATGAGTGGGGAGGAGAGACCAGGCCGGCTGGCTGACAGAAAGAGAAGAGCTGTCACCATTCGCAATGAATGACTGTCCCTTGGCTGGTGCGGCTTAGGCCCAACAGGAGAGAGAAGGAGAGCATACCATCCGGAGCAACAAGCAGAATGGGATATCTTGCACGTGGGTACATGGGTACGGGATACTGAAGAGAACAGAGCGAGCCAGAAGCACACAAAGATCAATGGGAGAGACGCTGAACAAACTGCCACAAAAGGAAAATGGAAAAAGAAAACCAACCTGCCTCAGAAAAAAAGCAACCCTTGGGGGAGAGTGTGGGGAGGGGGGGAAAGTAGTGCAACTCGGGAGGCATGTGGGAGAAAGCCTGGGAAACAAGACAGGTGGAGGCTCGGAAGCGCCTTTAAAATAAATAAATAAATAAATAAATAAATAAATAAATAAATAAATAAATAAATGCCAGTCAGAGGAGCACAGGGATACACCATTCGGGCCAAGCTTCAGGTACAGCAAGAGACCCCAAGGGCAGGGAAGAAGTAGGCTGGACAAGCAAACACCCTAGGAAGGGGTCTCTCCCTTTAATGTCCTTTACTCTCAACAGCCAGACAACAGTGTGTCCTCAGCATATCTCCAGGTCCAATATGAACAGGTAGCAAAGATCAAAACCATAAAAGATACAGGGAGGGAATTCACAGGCCACAGGGGACACCTGGAAGTCATACCTAGTAAAGTGTACCAAAAATCTGCCCATGAACAAGAGATCCAGACCTTAAAGGAACAACTGGTCGACCTTAGAACCGTGCGTACTCCCTGATCGGAAGTTGTACCCAATGCTTTCCCTCTGCCTCAGAAATCCAGCGCTCCATCTGACGGAGCTCCTGGATAAAATAAATAAAAGATCCAAAGCTCCACCAAGCTAGATCGGCTTAAAAGCCAGGACCACAGCAGCCTCTAGGCCTCAGAAATCCAGTGCCCCCGCTGACAGGGTTCCAGAGGGATCCTGGAGAAAGAAAAAAATAAAGATCGGAAGCTCCACCGAGCTGGACCACACTCACTCACTCCTTCCACGCCAATGTGGCCTGGCTTTGTAAGCTTCGGATCTTTTTTTTTTTTTTTTTTTGGAAGCCGGGACCAAGGCTTTCTCTCTCGGGGAAGCCCGCTGACTGAGTTCAGAGGCTCTTCGGAGTTGGTGCCCGGTTACATTGGCTACAGAGCTGAGGCCATAGCACCCTTTCTGCCTCAGAAATCCAGAGCCCCACTGAAGGGCTCCTGGAGAATGAGAAAAAAAAAATTCTCCAGGGCAGGGACAGGACTTCTGGTCGACCTGATCAAGCCACCACTCAACTCAACATTTGTCCCAATAGGGCATACAGCAACTACCTTCACCTTGTAGATCTTCTGGTACAACCTACTAGGTAGAGACAGTCCTTAAACATGTCACAATCTCCTGACTGCCCGGCCTACCACTCACCCTAGCTGGCTCATGGCAGGCACTTCCCCGTCGTCCTTTGTCATCAACAGGCGAGTAGGAGCAGTCCAGAAACTTGTCACCACTAGGTGTCGTCTGACAATGGTCTCGATCAACCAAGCAAACCAATAAAGATGGCTCACCCACCTCCACACTCACTCTCTCCTTCTCTCTGGAGGGTCCTCCCTAACTCAGGGGGACATTCAGCCACGCAGGACAGAGCAGAGTACCCACCACTTCTCCTGAGTGGCACAAATGGTCCCCGAACATAGTGAATGTGGGCTGGATGCGGGCAGTCCACCTCAGGCACCCAGAAAAACGAAAGTATAACAGGAAGCTGGGGTAACAGGTGAAATCATTCTCTAAGTGAAAGTACGTGACTATCTTTCACTTAGTCTGTTAGTGGGACAAGGAACAGCCACAATTAGCAGAAGGGAGGCACAATGAGGGGAGGGGATCATCCAAGCACGGTATAAGAGGAGGGTGACTGCAACCTCAGCTCCACACCATTTAGGTCTCATTTTTAAAACACTCCATTGCTTTGGGTTTGTTGTTGTTTTCTGTTCCTCGCTGCCACTGGTGGCCACCCTCACTCACCCCCCACCCACTGCCCTTTTCGAAGACTAAGTACAAAGTTAGAGTAAATTAAGAGTGGTAGGATGGTTAAAATTCCCATTTTTATTTATTTTTTTCTAGGAATACATTTTCATAGTGATTTGTTTTCATTTGGCCAGAAAATAATTATTTTATACACTTGTTCCTCTCTCTCTCTCTCTC
>NW_022196899.1:9418875-9434665 GCF_008632895.1 Mastomys coucha
TCTCTCTCTCTCTCTCTCTCTGTGTGTGTGTGTGTGTGTGTGTGTGTGTGTTTATTGGTTTGTCCCAAGTTGATTTTACTTATGTTTCTATATATTTGTTCTCTTTCATTCTCTCTCTCTCTCTCTCTCTCTCTCTCTCCCTTTCTTTCTTTCTATCAATACAGGATCAATCTCTCTACATAACCCAACCTGCCCTTGAACTGGCTATGTAGAAGAAGCCAGTTGTGATCTCTGAGCATTGACCACCCCCTTATCTGCCTATTTCCAGCTCCTGCCTGCTGGAGTTACTGAGTTTATACAGTACAGAATTCAGCAAGGCAATCAGGGATATACCTTGGGTCTGAGAGCATGCTAGATCAGCTCTTCGGTTGGGAGCAGAAAAAAAAAAGGAGATGGAGAGGGGGAACTGATCAAAGAATCAGTAACTCTGCAGGATAGGGTTGGTTGGGCATTAGTGGCAAAGGGGTTTCCTTCAGAGGTGGTAGAATCTATAGCCAGCCACCTTGGGAAGATTGCTAAGGAGAACTAGTCTTGCTGTCTTTTCTTGGTCTCCCTGCCCTGCCTCATAATAAAAAAGTGAAGAGTGGTAAAAAGAGATGGAGTGGGGGGAAGGAGAATAACAAGTATAATGATGTTAAAATAATTTTGATAGACTCACCCATTCACAGCAGCACTCAGGAAGAAATCCTGAGAGCCTCAGTGAGATCATGTGTCTGAGTCCCTGAGTGGAAGGGAGGCAAAAGAATCCATAGGTTTTTCTGACTAGCAGATAAACTAAACTGAATGAAAAAGTGAAGTAAAAATGAAAGAAATGTTAATCCCAGCACTTGGGAGGCAGAGGCAGGTGAATTTCTGTGTTCGAGGCCAGCCTGGTCTACAGAGTGTGATCCAGGACAGCCAGGGCTACACAGAGAAACCCTGTCTCGAAAAATGGAAAAACAAAAATCAAAGAAAAGACACATCATAAGCACAGAGTTTCCTCAAAAAGCTGAAAAGCAAAAGGGTCACTGACTTTGGAAAGAAACATGGAAGCAGTTTCTCTCCCATACCACCACACACAACTCAACCACCATCTTATCTGCATATTTTCAGCTCCTGCCTTCTAGAGTTACTGAGTTACTACGAAGTACAGAGTTCAGCAAGGTACACCCCTGTGTTCTGAGAGCATGCTAGGTCAGCTCTCAGGATGGAGGCAGAAAATAAAAACAAAACAAAACAAAAAAAGAGATGGAGTAGATGTCGGGGGGCGGGGGAAGACCGACTGATCAAGGAATCAATATCTTTGCAGGGTGGGGTTGGGCATTAGTGGGGAGGGGGGTTCCTTTGGAGGTGGTTAAAAATACAACTATTTTATTAAAAATGAAATTAAAAATGGTGGTTAAATGTAGCCACATTGGAAAGACCACTCAAGACAATGCAGTTCAGAGTACAGAGTTCAGAGCTTGGGACAATCTAGACCACTGGTCTTGCATCCTGCACAAACCAGGCACCCAGCACTGCCTTTTTTTGTTTGTTTTATCCCAAGTTAATAATTATAATTATTTTTTTTCCTATTCACTTATTTAGCTAGGGCAGGGGACACTCTACATAGCCCTAGAAATCACTATCTAGATCAGACCTGCTTCCAATTCACAGCATTCCACATTCCACATTCCTCTGTTTGCTTCCTGAGTGATGGGATTAAAGGCATGTATGGCCACACCCAGTTTCATTCTTTAAAAACAGGAAGGTTTTTGGATTTTGTTTTGGTCTCTGTTTTTAATTTCTTTTTCTGTTACTTTATTGTATGTTTAATTCAAATTAAGTTGTGAGTTTGAGTGAGTCTGTGTGTGTGTGTGTGTGTGTGTGTGTGTGTGTGTGTGTATGTTTCCCTGGAAGGTATGTATGTCTGTTTTTTCTAGTTCCTTGTTCTGTCACTCAGTTGGTCATGGACCTCACCAAGATGGAAAAGAGACTTGTGGATGGCAGCCATCTTGGCTGCTGACTGACCTCATCAAGATGGAGGTGGCCGGCCATAATGTGACCTACTATTCCAGGTCAATTCTGTTTCTCCCTTTCTTTCCCAACCTCTAAGGGAAGAGAACTTAATTAAACCCAGTGCAGAATGGTGAGGAGGCCCCCAAAAGCCACCAGCAGCCACAGCCACATGTTTTTCTCCTGCTTTTTGTCTGTTACATTTAAACGCCAGGCGAATCTATCATTTTAAATTCTTTTGTTGGTTTGTTGTTTGATTTCATTTTGTTTTTCAGGAGGTATGGTTGCCTAATGCCTACATGAGCCAGGCACAAGAAATAAATAAATAAATCTCTGAAACAGAAATCTGGGGTACTTGGCCATGGAAATACATGCACACAGAGAGTATTAATTTACAAGCAGCTACACCCTTGTGTGGAGAAAAGAAAACAGTTTCCACAGCCTTTTGTTGTTGTTGTTGTTGGTGGTGGTGGTGGTGGTGGTGGTGGTGGTGGTTAGGATGGCTTGTTTATGGGTTGCTTGCTTACTTCTAAATATCTCTGGGAAATATGCTTTCTTTGACCTGTATACCCTAGACTAACACACACACACACACACACACACACATGCACAGAGAGGGTAGAAGGACATGAATTTTTGGAAAAAGAGATACTTATGGGGTAGCATTCCATCTTTCTGAACTTCAGGGTTGGTGAAAGAGAGGTGGGGGAAAGAGGGAGAGAGATAGAGAGGGAGGGAAGAAGGGAGAGAGAGAAGGGGAAAGAGAAAGGGAGGGAGAGAGGGAAAGAGTGGGGAAGGTAAGAGAGAGACAGAGACAAAATATAAGTGTCTTCATAACACAGGTCTAGAAATAGAGAGCTGGAAAGTGGGCTCAGAAGTTAAGAGCACTGACTGTTCTTCCCACAGGTTCTGAGTTCAATTCCCAGCAACCATGACCCTCTATAATGAGATAAATAATAACATTTATAATAATCTTTTGGTCTGCAGGCATACATGCAACCATACTGTTGTTGTTGTATAATAAAAAAATCTTTTAACAACAGCAACAACAACAAAAAACAGAAGTCATGCAGTGGTGGTGTTCACCTTGCCTTTAATCCCAGCACTTGGGAGGCAAAGGCAGGCAGATTTCTGAGTTTGGGGCCAGCCTGGTCTACAGAGTAAGTTCCAAGACAAGCAGGGATACACAGAGAAACCCTGTCTCAAACAAACAAACAAACAAACAAAAATAATTAAAAAAACAATTTAAAGAAATCAATCAAAAGCCCACTAGATGGCAAGTAACAGCACTCACAGCTGAAATCTAACACACACACACACACACACACTCATACACATACACTGAAAGAAAGGGGGCAGGCATACATTTTAGGAAAAAGATATTTTTGGCTTAGTATCACATACATAAGTACATACATACATGCATACATACATACATACATATATACATAAAGTCCTTAAAAAATTAGAAAAATAAAATAAAATAAATCACATGTCTACTCTTCCAGAGGACCTGAGTTCAATTCCCAGCAACCACACGGTGGCTCACAACCAACTTTAATGAGATCTGATGCTGAAGTAATAAAGTGAAAAACAGAGTTCTGGAAATATAGAAATAAAGGTAAAAACAAGACTTTTGAGAAAGAAATACTAAGCCAACATTGCCTATATTGAGACAACTACTTGTATAAGAAAAACAAAGTTTTTAAAGGTCAGGAGGGCTGGGCTGAACTAAAAGCTGACCAGAACATAACCTGTAAGAACAAGATTAGATGTTCTACCCCTCCCTGTACTGGGGTCCAAGAACACCCTGACCTTACAATTCCAGGACTTTCTAGCATACTCCATTCCAGGGGCCTTCCAGGTACAGGAGTTAGGTAAGGGGACAAATGTAGCCAACAGCAGCCCCCTTGAGCAAGTCAACCAATGCCTGAAGAGATCCTTTGTATGATACTGCACCAATCAGAATAAAGCAACTAGCCCTGTTGCCTCTGTAAAGTATAAAAGATGTGTGCTTTCTGGTAGGGTTGTCTCTTCCTACCAGGATGAGCAACCTCGTGTGCATTGGCAACACACATTGAATCAATAAACCTCATGTTATTGCAGCTATCTATATCAATCTGTGGTTTGTGGGGTAGCGCGTCTGGGCTAAGGCTCTCTGAGGATCTCACAGGGTCTTACAATGCCTTCTTCTGGTGTGTCTGAAGACAGCAATAGTGTACTCAAATAAATCCTTAAAAAAAGATAAAGGAAGAATAGAGTCAAACACAAGCCCATTAGATTCCACTCACAGCTAAAACATAACAGAGAGAGGGAGAGAGACAGAGACAGAGAGGCAGAGAGAGAGAGAGAGAGAGAGAGAGAGAGAGAGAGAGAGAGAGAGAGAGAGAGGAGAGAGAGAGGAGAGAGAGACATGAATTATAGGAAAAAGATTTATGGGTTAACATTCCATCTTTCTGAACTTCAGGGCTGGAGAGAGAAACAGAGAGAGACAGAGACAGAGAGGACAGAGAAACAGGACACACAGAGAAAGAGAGATACAGAGTAACAGAAACAGAAAGACAGAGAGAGGTCAAGAATTAGAAAAAAATTAAATCCTAGCAACCACATGGTGGCTCACAGTCATCTGTAATGAGATCTGATGCCCTCTTCTGGTGCAGCTTAAGACAGCTACAGTGTACTTTACTTACATATAATAAATAAATAAACAAGTAAATAAATAAATCTTTTAAAAAATTTTAAAGAAATCAAACACAAGCCCACTAGACAGCAAGTAACAACACTCACAGCTAAATGAAATATAACACACACACACACACACACACACACACACACACACACACACACACCATCATAAAATCCAACATGCCTTCAGGATCAAAGTTCTATAGTCAGTAGTACTAGAAGAAACATATGTCTGTAAAATAAAAGCCAGAATCATTTCTATTTTGTTTTATTTTGCCTCAAGATAGGGTTTCTCTTGGTGTAATGCTGGCAGCCCTGGAACTTGCTCTGTAGGCTTAGGTAGCCTCAGACTCACAGAGGTCTGCTCTGCCTGCCTCTGCCACCCCACACAGCTGGCCAAAAGCTAGAATCTTTTTTTCTATTCATTTTTAAAAATTTTTTTCAATGTATTTGTATGTGTGCTCTATCTGCTGCCTTTATGCTTGCATGCCAGAAGAGGGCACCAGAACCTAAGAGGACCCACCATACAGCTCCTGAGAATGGCAGGCTTTTTTTGTTTTGTTTTGGTTTGGTTTTTTGTTTGTTTGTTTGTTTGTGTTTTGTTTTGAGACAGCCCTGTCTGTGCTGGAACCCACTCTGTAGACCAGGCTAGTCTCGAATTCACAAATCCACCTGCCTCTGCCTCCCAAGTGCTGAAGAATCAAGGTTTTTGATATTAAAAAAAAAAAGTCTCTGAGTCCTGGAGCACAGCCTCTCTTTCTCTCTGACCTCAGGAACTGTTAGATTAAAGTGCATGCAGATTAAAGGCATGCACGCACTTCCATGCCCTACTTCCCTTTTCTCTCTTGAACCCCTGGAAGGTGTTGCGCCTGCACGTCTGTTTGTTTCTAGTTCCTTGTTCTGTCACATGCACATTGACCTCACCAAGATGGAAGGCGGCACATGGATGGCAGCCATCTTGTCCACTGACTGCCCTCATCAAGATGGCGGTGGTCAGCCATGTAACCTACTATTCCAGGTTGCTTTTGTTTCTCCTTTTACCAGCCTCTAGGTGCCCAGTTTGTATGCACAGAACAGTGAGGAGGTTCCGATAATCAGCCAGAAGCCTCATGACATCCACAGAGGCTCCGTTTTTCTCCCGCTTTCATATACTTTTAAATGCCAGACTCTGAATAGGTCATTCTAATTTTTTAAAAAGGTAAATATAACCAGTCATCCTGGAACTCCTTTCATGTAACTCGGTCTGTAGACTAGGCTAGCCGCAAAGTTACAGTGTTCCATCTCCCTCTGCCACCACCACTACCTTGCAAAAGCTGGAGTTATAAAAAAAAAAGGAAAAAAAAAAGATGAGAATCTCAGCCAGTCATAGCAGTGTACAACTTCTTTCATGCCAGCATTTGAAAAGCAGAGGCAGACTCTTACAGGTTTGAGGCCAGTCTGGTCTACAAAGTGTGTCCAAGACAGGCAGGGCTGGTTACACTAAGAAACCCTGTATGAAAAAAAAAATAAAATTTAAAAAGGAAGAAAGAAAAAAATAGAAAAGAAAGAAAACCAGGTAGACTTAGGAGGTAGTTTTAGTTGCTTCGAGATGTCATCTCTCTGTGTAGGTAGGCAGGCAGGCAGGCATACTTGTTTACTTGGTTGGTTTGTTAGTTGATTTTGGTTTGGTTTGATTTCATTTGATTTTCAGGAAGTATTGCCTAGGTCATATACAAGCACAGGCACAAAAAATAAATGAGGACTTCTGAAACACAAATGTGGTGAGGGCTCTAGCTTGGTCATGGAGACACATACACACACACACACACACACACACACACACATACACACACACACATACACACACACAGACACACATGGACAGACAAACACAGTATCAATTTACAAACAGCTACACCCACAAACAAGTAGGCTGTGGGGAAAGGGGCTGCTTCAAAACAATTTCAGGTAGTTGCTTGTTTGTTTGTAAGTATATCCTGGAAATATGCTTTGTTTGATCTGCATACTTTAGAGATGATCAAGTATCTTTAAGTAAAATGGGAAAACTAGTTCACACAGGTATGGTTTTCCCCATTGTTGTTTTTGTTTCATGCAACTAGGAGGGTCCTCAGACACAACTCTGTAACAGGAAAATGATGACAGAAGCTTAAGGAACATCCTGGTTCTGCTCCTGCCTGTCCTGTTTCTGTCTTTCCTGGATTCACGTCCCACCACCGCCCACCAGGCAAGCCTGACAGCTATACATAACTCTAATTTCAGGAGATCTGACCCCTTCTTCTGGCTTCTGAATGCATCAGACAAGCACAGTGTTCACAGGCAGGCAGGCAGGGAACACCCCTCCACCCTTCTACCCTCACCCCACACCTACCTCCTCTACAAAACACACATACACACTAAATAATAAAATCCGGTCTTCAGGCATCTTGGCCAGCAGTGGTGTCTGTGTGTGTGTGTGTGTGTGTGTGTGTGTGTGTGTCTGTCTGTCTGTCTGTCTGTCTGTCTGTCTGTCTGTCTGTCCAGAACTGTACATGTCCCAGGACTTATCCGTCAGGACCACAGTTCAGGTTCTGGAGCTGGACTGTGCCCTAGAGTGAAGATCCTACAAGGGTTTTTATGCCTAAAATCCACAAACATCTGTACCAAGTCATTCCACCAATCCGGATTTAGGAATAGGGGAATTCTTTAGGAACATGTCTTTGTTGTATACTTATCTTGCTCCCATTAGTTGGGGTGCTCGACTGTGGCTGGGGACTTGCCTTGTCTAACATTCGTGTCTCAACTTGCCCACCAGGAAGTCAGTTGCCCGCATACATGTCGCTTTCTGGCAAGTAGGACATCACTTCCCAGGGTGCTCTTGGGAACTTACGCTTTACTCACACCCTACTCAAAATAGAAGTCTGATTCTAAATAGTCTCTGCACTTAATCGGTGCCCCTCTCTTGTGTTGGGGGAATCCATCCACGGGGCAGCTTATAAGAGCAAATACCATAAAAGCTTATACATGGGTGGGTGCAGGAAATGCTGCTGGGTGGTCAGTTCATGTCCAAGCCTACCTATTGTGGATAACTATAGAACACAAGAACCAGTTTGATTGGCTTCTATCATAATTGCTTTCCGAGGACACAACCAAGGAGAATAGGTAATCAAATTGGGCAGTAACAGCAGAAACAAGATATGAGAAAGTATCCTTATCAGTCAGGGCTACCCAGAGAAACCCTGTCCTGGAAAAAGTGAAACAAACAAACAAACAAACAAACAAACAAAAGAAAGAAAGTGTCCTTATAATATTAGTAACAGCACAAAATGGCAGGCTAGCCACATAAGAGATTACCCCATCCTTAACTAATCCGAAGGACATCTGAATGTGTTCCATCACATTCCTTAAGAGTTTCCTTAGTCCTTAATATTCCACCTAGGCCTTAATATTTGACCTGTACTTTAACAGCCAGCAGCTTTGCCCTCTGAGCCACCATACATTCAAGAGATACAAGACAAACCATGCTTGCTTCTCAAGTAAGTCCTGCCTCTGCCCCTGCCTCTGCCCCTGCCTCTGCCCCTGCCTCTGCCACTGCCCCTGCCCCTGCCTCTGCCTCCCCAGTGCTGAGATCAAAGGCATGAATCACCATGCCATCTTCCTTTTAGTTGTTGTTGTTGTTTTCCTTTCTTTCATCCCAGGAGGTGTGTGTGTGTGTGTGTGTGTGTTTAATTTCTAGTTCTGTTAATGCATTGGCAGCAGAATGTTGACCCCAGAGAGTTTTTTTGGATTTGATTTCTTGTTAGTTTATTGTCTATTTAATTTAATTTCAAAATATATCCATGTGTGTTGTATGCATGTGAGTGAGGGTGCACGCATGTCTGCCTGTCTGATGTGTGATAGTAGGAACCTGTACTTGTGTATTTTGTGTATGTATGATAGTGCAAGCATGTGATGGATGTGGGGTGGGTAGGTGGCATCCAAACTGTGTGCAGATCCATGCCACTCAGTTCTCATTATTTGTGGTGCATATGTACACATGTATGTATGTATGTATGTATGTATGTATGTATGTATGTTTATATGTGTGTGTGTAATTACTTACTTAGTTTTTATTTATTTGAAACAGTTTCTTGGGGAAAAATGTTTTCTATATATACAAGCAATCATAATTTGTTATAGTGTCTCCTTTGTGAAGTTTGGATTGGATTTTGCTTAATTAAGTTTTGAACAATATTATTTCCAAAGAGGAGCCTACAGCCTCTTTGTATGCAGTCAGTTGTTGCCCATTTTAAATTTCGTTATTTGTTTATTTGTTTGTTTCAGAACCCAGGGAGGGCCTGCAAACAGGTCTAAACACAGCTGTCAGATGGAAAAATAGCACAGAAGTCAGCTCCAAATGACAAGCACAGGAGAAGGGAATATTGTTCTTTCTCCAATGGAGACTCAACTGGGTATATAGCAATGAAACCCAAGGGCAGGCCTAGGGTAGATCCAGGTGGATGAGGAGGAAGTATCTAGGAGGCATTTTGAGATGGGAAGCTATGATCAGAATATTGTACAGAAACACAATAGTGGGCCGGGTAGTGGTGGCACACCCCTTTAATCCCAACACTTGGGAAGCAGAGGCAGGCGGATTTCTGAGTTCGAGGCCAGCCTGGTCTACAGAGTAAATTCCAGGACAGCCAGGGTTACACAGAGAAACCCTGTATCGAAAAAACAAAAAGAAAGAAGTAAAGGAAGAAATAAGGAAAGAAAGAAAGAAGGAAAGAAAGACAATTTGTACTATTAAAAAAAAAAGCCCCTCACCCCAAAAGAAAAAAATAACACAGACAGCAAAACTTTACTGACTGCAAATGTTCCTTCTCTGCATATCCAAAGACTACCAGCTAGCTAGCTGTTCCAGTTGAAGTGTGTGTGTGTGTGTGTGTGTGTGTGTGTGTGTGTGTGTCTGTGTCTGTGTGCATGAAATTCAATAAAATGAGTGGCCCAATAGACATGATGCCTGTTATTTTAAGATGCTCAACTTCTTCACAAGCTTTGTTTTATTTTATTTTTTAAGGATTTATTTATTTTTTGTTTACATGATTACACTGCAGCTGTCTTCAGACATACACCAGAAGAGTGCATTGATCTCATGACAGATGGTTGCCATGTGTCACCATGTGTTTGCTGGGAATTGAACTCAGGACCTCTGGAAGAACAGTCAGTGCTCTTAATTGCTGAGCAATCTCTCCAGTCCTTTCCAAGCCTTATTTTATTAAACATTTAACATGAAGTAATGAAAGACCCCCAGAATTGGGGAGATCCTTACTCAAGTCTTGGGATGACGCGACCACCCAATGACTCACGAGAGACCGAACTTGCTGCAATCACATGAGGTTTATTGGGGATACCAGTACCGGGGTCAATCTCATGACCTTGTCGGCCAGAGGAGTTCGACCCTGGGGTCGATCTCGTAACCATGCTGGCCAGCGGAGTTCGACCTGGAACACAAGAAGTAAGGGGTATTTAAGGGAAAAACCAAAAGCTGGGGGCAGGAAGAGGGTTACCAAGGAAACATTCAAAGGGACCCAACCCAAGGTATTCAGTTAGGGAGGGAAACATATTCATTCTAGGAATGTAATCTTCATCTACTGCTCGATGGGGTGGAGAGTCCCATAAACCAGTAGAGCTTCATTCCTAGTTCCGCCCTCATTGCGGATCAGCCAGGAGGAGCAGGTATGGGGAACCAGAGCCCTGAGGTTCTGAGTTCCTGGAACTGGCTATTTTATATTTCTAGCTTGTTATATCTCTACTAGCACATTACTTTTCATTAACATGCTTTTTCCCAAATTTCTAAGTTTCCCAGTCTTTCAGTAGAATTTCCAAATCATATAACTATTGCCCAGATTTGGCTTTACAAATCCCTGAGCTGGCAGGGTGAGGCTGGGTAAGAGTGAGTGAGTGAGTGAGTGGAACCTTCCTCTTTCTGTTACGCTGTGTTATCAACTCCATCACCATTTTCAAAGAGCTAGGTATAAGCCTATTGTTTGAATCAGTCAGTTGACTGAGTTGGAACAAATGTGGACTTGAAAGGACAGTGAGTTCAGACATTCACACTGAAGTCATCACTCACTGACTTCATGCAGAACACTTGCCTCTGGAGAGACATAGCTCAGCAGTCAAGAGCACCAAGCCAGTGTAATAGTTCACAGAACGATGATGTTCAGATCTCCACCTACAATCCCACTCTGTTCCCCTTCCCCTACACACCTACCCAAGGAAGGGTGTATAAGACGGAGGGGAGAGGGAAGTGTTGAGAGAGAATTTAGATAGCTTGAACAAATAAATAGCTATTACTTTTTTTAAAAAATAACATTAAATAATAAGATAATAAAATATTTTAAAGTAAAATATTTATTTTATTGAGTGTATGGTGGAAGGGGGAAAATGGATCAAAAGTGAGAAAGGGCTGGCTGTCTTCCCATGCTGGGATGATCCATGCCTTGGGAGGAAGGAAGCCAGTCTGCCCAAAAGGCTGGTATGTAGTCGAAGACTCTATGTACTTCTGACCTCCCATTTGATTCCCAAAGGGCAGTGTTGTAAACCTGCAGAGATAGATAGAAAGGGAAACCATGTCACAAAAAGCCAGTTAGTGAGTGTGTGAATAAGAGAGAGCATGAACAAGCTGGAAAAACAAAACAAAAAAACCCAAAGCAAACCAACCAAACAAACACATGAAACTATAAGAAATGTCTGTAAAGTTTGGCTCAACAAAACAAAGCAAAGCAAGCTCACATACATTCCATAACAGATGAAAGCCTAAGGCTCCTCCCTGGCTAGAGGGTGATGTCCCTGAGCATTTATGGAACACCTTTTACAAAAGGAAGAGAGAGAGAAAGAAAGAAAGAAAGAAAGAGAGAGAGAGAGAGAGAGAGAGAGAGAGAGAGAGAGAGAAAGAAGGATGGATGGATGTTGATTATTTATTTATTTATTTTTAAAGATTTATTTTATTTATTTTATGTGTATGAGTACACTGTAGCTGTACAGATGGCCATGAGCCATCATGTGTGTGGATGCTGGGAATTGAAGTCAGGACCTCTGCCAGCCCTCCTCGTTACAGCCCAGCTCGATCCAGCTTAATTCACTGTAGCTGTCTTCAGACACACCAGAAGAGGGTGTCAGATCTCATTAAGGGTGGTTATGAGCCAACATGTGGTTGCTGGGATCAGAACTCAGGACCTTCGGAGAGTAGTCAGTGCTCTTAACAGCTGAGCCATCTTGCCAGCCCTATTTACTTTAATTTTTTACTTTTCCCAACCAAGGAATTCACCCTTCAGAGGGCACATGTACATTTGAAACCATTTCATCATCCTTCCAAGCATGTCTCTGTAGTAGACTTTGGAGGAGAGATGAGTTAAAGCTGCAGCACTGGAGGCTACAGAAGTCAGGGACTGGAATGGCTTACTGCACCAGCCAGTAGCTATTTTCCTGAAGATAAGGTTAGGAATTCTGACCCCATCCTTGCCTGCTAAAAGGAATGGTGGTGGGTGGCCTGGATCAAGAGCCTAAGAAATTTAAAAATCCCAGTATGCTTTTGCTGCTGCTGCTGCTGCTGCTGCTGCTGCTGCTGCTGCTGCTACTGTTCCTGTTCCTCATTGAAGAACACTACTAGCTAGCCTTCTTCTAATAAACCCTCTTTTTTGTTGTTGTTGTTTTTCAAGACAGGGTTTCTCTGTATAGCCTGTCCTGGAACTCACTCTGTAGACCAGGCTGGCCTCAGAAATTCTCCTGCCTCTGCCTTTCAAGTGCTGGGATTAAAGGTATGTGCCACCACTGCTGGGCTCATAAATCCTCTTGTCTTTAGGGCCCCTTCATCCCCTAACTGTCAGACTGAACAACAGAAAACAGGCCTTCTCGGGAGAAGCATGTTCCTGGCCCTGTGTGCCCATGCTGAGGGAGACATGGGAAAGGGACTGCAGGGAAAGGAGACCTGAGAGGTCTATCCTACTAATCTAACTGACCACTTGCTTTGTAAATAAATGTTTTGAGTTCTATGTCCCTTGTTTGATTCCTCACTAAATTCCAGATGCTCGATCTTCCCGTCTCAAGAACACAAGATGACAAATCAATGCTGGGTAGTGGGCAGAGGCCTCCCCCACACCTGTGCACTCTCTCATAGGCTTAAAGCTCCTTGTTGAACTATGTTGGGCTGGGACCTGGCACTCTCCAAACCTCAGTTGAGAATCTCTGAGAGTCTGATGGTTGGCTGGAAGGCTGCCCGGGCAGCAGATGGCAGCATGAGCTTGTGCAGGCAGAGCAGGCAGAGTAGGTCCCACCTATCCCCTGATTTATCATCACCATCTTCTCCCTCCCTCCCTCCCTCCCTCCCTCCCTCCCCTCCTCTGTGTGTGTGTGTGTGTGTGTGTGTGTGTGTGTTCAACCAAGGAGGCAATGGCAGACCATTGTTTGCCCCTCTTCTATGAGTCAGGCCACTCCATTTCTGCCTTTTGTTTTTTTTTTTTTCTTCTTAGTTTGTTTTGTTTATTCCAAGTTATCCGTATCTATTTCTTTTATTTTCCTCTTAATTTCTTTAGTTGAGTTAGGGGTCTCTGCACATAGACCTGGATATCAGTACCTAGATCAGGCCTGCCTGCCTGCCTCCAGCACACAGAGTTCTACACAATTCTGCCTCCAGAATGAATGTTGGGATTAAAGACAGGATGCACCTCACCTGGCTTCTTTTTTTGTACATTTAGCTTAATTTCAATTTTTAATCGTGTCTGAGAGGGACAGAGAGGGAAGGAGGGAGGGAGGGAGAGGCAAAGAGAGAAAAAGAGAGACAGACAGGGAGCATTGTATCATAAGCTATAATTCAATCTCTTCGCTAACTGTGTGGCTGGTTACCTGCCATCTTGGTCATCATGCCATGTGTAACCTTGCATAAGAGAAATCATATTATAGACACCCATATAACACCTGCTTACTTCCACTGAGCCCTCTGATTATCCTCACATCTCCATCTTTCAAAAATTAGACTTGGGGGGGGGCAGGCTGGACAGATGGCTCAGTGGTTAAGATACCCAAAGGAGTCCTGGCTCCTCAGAGCAGAACTAGGGTGGTAATGGGATGGGAGGAAATATTGTAGGAGGTGGTGACTGGGGTGCAGGGGCAGTGAGCAGGATGTAAAGTGAATATTTAAAAAAAAGGTGCTTTTGGTAGACTGATAATGGGTGGGGACAGAAACAAGATGGTTCATGTTGGAGACACTTACCAGTAACTGGGGGACATTTCAGGAATGAACTAAGGACCTAGTTCAATGGAAACTTCCAGGAATCTGGTAATTCTAGATAAGACTCCTAGTAATGGAGAATATGGAACGAGAACTGGCCATCTCCTGTAACCAGGAAAGACTTCCAGTGGAAGGCTTAAGATAACAACCTAGCCACAAAATATTTGACCTACAATTTAGTGTGTCTATAAGAGATGCTGTAATGTTTGTGGTACAGAAAGTATAGGCGTGGCCAACCAATGACTGCCCCAGGTCATGCATTCTTTAAATGTCTTTATTTCAACATAAATTTTAAAAGGAGGTTTAGCTCTACTCACTCCTCAAAACAAACAAACAAAGAAACAACAACAAAATCTTTTTGCAAAAGACCCAGGGGACATCACAGAAGGAGGTGTGGCAAGCTTGGAAGAGGCATAGGACTAGGACTGTGGTGAGAATGTGTTTCCTTGAAATGACACAGAAGTTTCACCTATGATATCTCAACAATATGATGGCCAACAAATAGCAAACAAACAACTGAAGAAGTACAGTAATAGATATTCTAACATGGAAGTGAGAACTCTCATAGGATACCACCTATAGCTTGAACTAAAGGCAATTGAGGAATGTTAAAAGAGGGAGTAGTCTTTCTCAGAGAGAAAAATGATGAGTCTCCTACTTGGAAAACCAATGCCAGGTGATTATCCCTGAAAGAGTAAAACTAAATGGGCTAGGCAGGTAGTATTTATATAACTAGGTATCTCTCATTCTCTCTCTCTCTCTCTCTCTCTCTCTCTCTCTCTCTCTCTCTCTCTCTCTGTGTGTGTGTGTGTGTGTGTGGGGGGGGGGGTGTATGTGTGCAAAACAACAAAGAAAAAGAGGTCATGATTTTGAGAGAAAGAAGTAGTTTTACATGGGTAAAGAATGAGAGGGAACCGAACTCTTATATTTTTGGTTGTGAGCCTAGCCTTTTAAGTTCAGACTCCATTTTAGAGAACCTGACCTAAGTTTGAACTCAGGTAAACTAACAGGCTGGTACTTAGCATTAGATTCCAAGTTGCCCTCCAACAAAATCAGAGTCTAGCTTCAGTCTCTAGGCTAATCCCCAAGAAGATGTTATGTCTTCCAGAACCAGCCGATTACATTAAAGGCCACAATAGCTTTCCAATTAGATGCTTTCACACATACCCCCTGCTTGCAGCTATAAAGCCTTACCCTGATAGATATTCGAGGCTCTTCATCACCAAAGGGGACTTCCTGTGTGATGATGCTGATTTGGGGTGTGGGGGCAAGCTAGCTCGAATAGAATAAAGACCTTGCTGTGAGTTGCAAAAAAAAAAAAAAAAAAAAAAAAAAAAAAAGAATGAGAGGGAAATTGAAATTAATCATAAATGCTTCTTAAAAGAAGCATTTAACAAATTTGGTTCGCAGTTAATCTACTTTCAAAGCTTAAAATAGATCATTTCATGCTTTGCTGGGTTTCTTTAAGTGTTTCTTCTAAAATGTCTGATTTTTTTTTATAGTGTACATTTGTAAATGAGTTGATATTTTCCTCTTTTTCAGCATTTAATATTTATTCATTGTTCTCTAGTTTCACTAGTTTAACTACAATGTGTCACCGAAATTTTTTATGACTATTCCTATTGGGGTTCAAAATGTTTCTTGTGCTTAATACTCATGTATTTTCTTATATTTTGGAACTGTTCTTCTGCTATAACCCATTAAATGGTCTTTCTGTACCCCTGCCATGGGCCAGCCAGTCTGGGCCTCCCTCAACCCATAGGGGGAACAGGGTCCTAGCCAGGTAGACAAGGCATTGGGGAAGAAATGACAAACAAAACAGACACAAGGGAGTGCTGTAACTGAATGCAATTTGTACAAAGTAGAAATCAGGCTTATATAGTA
>NW_022196899.1:9434929-9445035 GCF_008632895.1 Mastomys coucha
TTGTCCTGGCAGCCCCAAGATAAACTCTCAGGGTCTGTCTGAGGCAAGTAGCTGAAGGTCATATTTTAACATTCCTTGGCTGTAACATAAATAATTAGTAATGGGAGCCCTACAACTTCTAACTTCTCACTGGCAATAAAACAGTTTTTCTTTCTGTGTGAGACTTCTCTGATAATAAGTGCCTAACTGCTATTTTTGACTCTTGAGATGCCCTGTCTGGTAAGACAGCTTCTTAGTAAAAATTCCCAGCTAATTACAACTAGGAAATCTAGTAGGGTTATTGAAGCACTGTGAAGGCCAGGAAATAATTTTTAATCTCAGTGTTAGCTATAACAAAATATTTCTTAAGGGCACCTTTATGCCTGAATAAAGAAAGCACACAGATCTCTCCACAGACTTAGCAGCGATCAATCTGGAACATGTCTGAGTTAGGAAATACCCACAACTGACTAAAATCCCCAGGAGACAGACTCCCTTTGGAGTCATAATGCCTCTTGTCCATGATCAGGTTTTAACCCTGATACTGTAGACCTACTGGAGTAGACAAGTGCATGCAGCATCCCAAATTATTTTCTATGCCATAAACGCTTAGTTTGGTCTCTTCATTGTGTTCCCAAGTTCTTGATTGTTGCTGCCATACTGTTTTATTTTGTTTATATAATATATGATTACAGAATTTCTTCCTACTTCTCTTTGTGCCCTCATAGTCTTTGTTCTGCTTGATATGGTCTATTAATAATGATTTCTACTACCTTTATTTGATTTTAGAGTCTTTAGATCAATAAACTCAAGAGTTATGACTTTTTCAGGAATCATGTTTCTACTATATCTGGTTTGTGTTTGTGTTGCAATCTGTTCATTTGTTGTTATGCATATCACTCCCAGTTTTGGTTTCCTGGTTTTTACATATATTTATAAATTAATTCTGGAAATCAGGAGAAAAAAATGAGCTCCCATCACTGTTGCTATATAATGGTTTAAGAGTGACAAAAGGCATTATAATCTGTTTGTTGAACACATGGATATTTAGGACCTTTGCAAAAATATTTTATAAGTGTACACATATCAAAAATCTATGTAGTTATTTTGTTTTGTAAAAATCATTTTAGGCTGATTATTTCATCTCTTGGCTTTACCTTTGAATGCTATCAACATGTCAGCCTTAATAGCTTTAGTCTGTAGTTACTATACTTCATTGAGTGAGTCTTATTATATAAATATAATACTAATTTAGTTAGAGTAGAATGACTTAAGAAACAAGGTGATTCACTCAAAGCCCTAACTCAGAAGCACATAGGGTTGAAATATAGGCTGGGTTTGGATACAAAAAACACGTTTCACTGTCACTAACTTTTTTCCAATCTGTTTTCAGAATTTCAATTTCCTCCAGTTGGATAGGCATAGCAATACCTACCTGTAAACATCTGTGACTATGTGAAAAAAGTAGTTGTACTTTAAACACTTTCATTTATATTCACTTCAACAAAGGCCTCCTCCCATATTTCCAGAGTTCACTGCTTAGAGTAAGTTTCAGGATTCATGGACTTCCATTGGTGTTTTTTTGTTTAGTATCTACACAAAAGAACATTTTGGTTTCAAGTGTATATAGACTTAAATGACAGAGTTTTTAATAATGTAGAGTAGCCCTATAAGAAAATTACATTGATCAATGTACTACTATATACTAAGATTTAACTGATAAACACTGGATAGTTAACATTCTGTGAGAATTCTGAAAACCAAAGGCAAAGCTTGTGTAATAAATGGCCCAAATATACAAAGGTTGCTCAGCTCCACCAAGGATAAATAAAGCTCTTGTGGGGAAGAGATGTTAATCAATCTTTATCTAAAATCACTCAAAGGCTTTTTATTGTAATGATTTGATGCTGTTTTGCATGGAGCCATTCTGTTTCTATAATGCCCTCTCTGTAATCAATGCATTTATTTCCAAGCATGTGCCTGTTTCATTGGATAGAAAACATTCTTGAAACTCTGTTATGCTTCCAACTAAGTTGCTAGGAGCATGTTGGATATTAGCTCCCTTTTCCAGTTCATGATTTTATGCTCACTTTTCTCTTACCACAGGAGGCAATTATATATTTAAATTTCAAAGCTAAAACTGCACTTCTTTGATTTTCAGCACATAATTGCACACACAGATTCATGCACATACACATGCATACACACACAAACACACAAACTCATGTGTGCACTCACAAATACCTTCTTATATACTATCTCTATTCACATTGCCTCAGCGTTCTGTGGCACTGCCATCTGGAAACAGGTAGCTTGCATCAGTTTTGCCTCTAGTGAAGAAATTGGAAGAAGTACAGTTCTACAAACATTTGGAATAGTGTTGCAAGTACCAAACACACAAAACTAAAATCAATGGATTTTGAAATAACAAAGGACCAAGAATAACCAAACGCAAAACTGAAGAAATAGAATACCAGATGTTGTATACCTAAAGTCAGGTTACTTTATTGAAGTAACCTAGACCTAAAGGACAAAGAATGCATCTTTTTTGTTTTTCCTCTAAAATATAGTTTCTAGCTTCAACTCCTTCGTTTTGGTTATTTAACATGAAATGTCTCTATAAACCAGGAAACTATGAAAGAAATACCTGTAGGAGATGCCTTCAGGGCGGAGTGGGTTGTATAAGCAAAGTTACATGAAATTAGAGAGAAGAACTCCTAAGCTTGGAGAAATTCTAGCAAGAGATCAATTGGGGGAGCTGAGGAAATGACAGATGGGGCAGGAAGGTTGGTCAAAATAAATGTATTAGAAGTCTAGCTGGAAACTCACTATCATGTAACCTAATTAAAAATTACAAGACATTGAAGGCAGACATGCTGCATAGTTAGATAAGGCTGCTTTTGGAGCACTAGTCAAGTAAACAAAATCCCCAGGCTAGGTTTGGGATACTTCGGAAAGAGTTATTTGTTAGGGGCTTCCCAGAGGACACAAAAACAGTGCAGGCTCCCTGAAGTCCTTTTGGTTGTTCATATGAACTAAAGGATAAGACACCATCGCTCAAGAAACCACACATCCTGGCTACATGACACAGAAAAAGCAAACTGGAGCTAAGTTAGGAATGCCCTCACTACTAGTCAGTTTCAGTGTGCCAGTGGTGTAATGAAGAGTGGGGATGGGCGGAAGGCATTGATGGTCTTACTGAGGATGAACCTCATATACTACAAAAGAAATCTTCCATGTGAGATGAACCCATCAATCTTCTGACTTTATTTGAGACCCATTCCAAATGGGAATCTGTGCCTAGTGTTTAACTCATGTTTTGGGAGGTCTTAGGCCCAGTTAATGAACTCATTACAGTTATATAGCTAAATAGACAAAACATTATCTGCTTTAACTTCATACAACAATGGACAAAGGCTGCCTCTCTTGGAAGTGAACAGTGGTGAATTAGAGATTTATGGTGAGAGTAAGCTACAGTTGAGGCCTCAGCCCTAAACAAGACATCTGTACCTACCACTCTATGGCTCAGATAACACTAATTATGAAGGGCTAGGAAGAATTTAAGATCCAAAAACTGGAAAGAAGGGTTTTAAAATGCCATCTTCTAGGCAAAACACACTCTTAGCCATCATAAGTTAAACAGCTATGGATACTTGAGTGGATTTTCACAACCCTGACATTGTTAGAAATTGGTCATACACTGAGGTGGGGGGTAGGCATGGAGACATATCCCTTACTGCTGAACTATTGGCCATTCATAAATTCTGGGAGCAATGAAGTCAACTTCTGTGTTATTTCCACCACTGAGCCTTTAAGGTTCCCATGGCCATATGATTGATCCCAGTTGAATTACTGGAATCACAAACCAAAACAAACTGTTATGAATGTGAGAAAAAGCTTTGTAAATTGAAAATTTCAGAAGAATGAGGGAAGGTTGGAGTGAAAGTAGTCAATATGTAATGTAAAGGTTAATGAAGCTGGGCGGTGGTGGTGTATGCCTTTAATCCTAGCACTTAGGAGGCAGAGGCAGGCGGATTTCTGACTTCTAGGCCAGCCTGGTCTACAGAGTGAGTTCCAGGACAGCCAGGGCTACACAGAGAAACCCTGCCTTGCAGGAAAAAAAAAGGTTAATGAAACCATGGTACCTATGGGAGCTTTACAACTTGGACTTCCATCTCCAGTAGCTATTTCTAAAGAATATTATAAAATAGTGGTAGATTTGAAAGATTGTTTCTTTACTATTCCTTTACAACCTGAGGATTATGAGATATTTGCTTTCAGTGTTCCTTCTATTAATTTTAAAGCATCTATGAAAAGGTATCAATGGACAGTCCTTCCTCAGGGCATGGCTAACAGTCCCACTTTAGGACAAAAGTTTGTGGCAGAAGCCATTGAACCTGTGAGACAACAACGGCCAATGATATATATTGCCCACTACTCAGATGACATCTTATTAGCTGGAAAAAAATCCTCAGGATGTGCTTTTAAGCTATAGAGATTTATAACATGCCTTAGCTGTTAAAGGACTGCAAATAGCTCCAGAAAAGGTACAAACTCAGGGCCTTTATAACTATTTGGACTTTAGACATTCAGATCAAGCTGTTTTTTTCCCCAGAAGATAGTTATTCACAGGGAAAGTATAAAAACATTAAATTATTTTCAAAAATTGTTAGGTGATATCAAATGGCTTCACCCCTATTTAAAACTTACTACAGGAGAATTGAAACCTTTATTTGATATTCTTAAAAGGAGTTCTGATCCTTCCTTCCCTAGATCTTTAACTTCAGAAGGATTGCTAGCCTTACAGGGAGTAGAAAAAGCTATTGAAAATCGATTTGTTACTTATATAGATTATTCTCTAACCTTACATTTGTTGATTTTTAACATGACCCATGTACATACAGCATTGTTGTGGCAAAGACCTCTTCTTATGTGGATACATTCAAGGATATCTCCTAAATGTAATATCCTACCATATTATAAGGCAGTGGCCCATATGATTGTACTTGGAAGGAAGTAGGCACTGACTTATTTTGGCAAGGAGCCAGACACCATTATTCAGCTGTTACTGTAGACCAATATGCTTGGCTGAAACAGCATAGTACAGATTGGCTGCTTACTCAGATAGGATTTGAAGGAACTATAGATAATCCTTATCCTCAAGATAGGTTGATAAAAATTTTAAATGTGCATAAGGTAATATTACCTAATATGATATCTTTACAGCATTTGTGTAATGCTCTTTTGATTTTTACTGAAGTCTCTTCTAAAGGATTAGCTGGGTACCTTATGAATAATCAACAGGTAGTCGTAGAGACTTCTGGCTTTTTAGCTCAGTTAGCAGAATTGATTGTGATAGTAAATGTTTTTCAGACTGTGAATGACACTTTTAATATTTTTACTGATAGTTTAAATGTGGCCTAATCTGTTCCTTTATTAGAAACATGTGGTACATTTAATTTTAATACAGCAGCAGGATCCTTATTTTTGCAATTGCAAAATGTCATTCTTGCTTGAAAAAATGTGTTTTATATTGATAATATATGAGCTCATTCTGGTCTTCCAGGACCTTTAGCTGCAGGCAATTATTGCATTGACAGAGCTCTAATAGGAGAAGCCTTAGTTTCAGATCCTGTTGCATTGGCTGGACATGCTCATGATAAATTTCATCTTTCTAACCATACCTTAAGGCTCTGACATAAGATCACCAAGGAGCGGGGCAATCCACAATGCCTTATGCCTAATCATATTTGGCAAACGGATGTAACTCATTATGCAGAATTTGGAAAGCTTAAATATATACATATCTTTATTGACCCTTGTTCAGAATTCCTTTTTGCTTCTCTCCATACAGGAGAAGCCTCTAGAAATGTAATTGATCATTGTTTATAAGCCTTTAATTCTATGGGATTACTTAAAGTCATTAAGAGAGATAATGGACCAACTTATACTGGCAAAAATTTTATATCATTTTGTAAAGAATTTGGTATTGAACATAAAACTGGAATTCCTTATAACCAAATGGGACAAGGAATTGTTGAACATGCACACCACACTCTGAAGAACTGGCTTGTAAAAACAAAAGAAAGAGAATTATATCTTCCTAGGACATCAAAAGCACATCTTGTTTTTGTCTTATTTGTCTTAAACTTTTTGCAGACTGACATTAAAGGTCAGTCTGCTGTGGATTGCCATTGGCATCCACACACTTCCAGATCTTATGCCATGGTAAAATGGCAAGATCCACTTACTAACACGTGGTTTGGTCCTGACCCCGTTTTAATTTGAGGAAGTGGCTCCATTTGTGTCTTTTCACAGAAAGAACATGGAACATAATGACTGCATGAAAGATTAGTTCACCAGGTGGATGCAGGTCCAGAGTTGTTTTAGTAAACATGTTTCAAACTAAAATTATGGTAAAAAAAAACAAAAAAAACAAAAAAAAACTTGATTCTTCCTGAGAGTTAACAGTTCCTTTGTGATTCTCATAGCAGCTTTCCCCTACACCTGGAGTCCAAACCTTGAGTCTGAGTGTTGCTAGTTTGCAACTGAATTCAGTGTCTGGCACACCCTCAAAGATAATGTTAAGCTTGCTGCTTTTAAACTTTTGAGTTTTTATCTCAAATAGATTTGTTACAGATATACAGATTCTACTTAACACTTGACTTCAGAGAGACTCTATGTGGTCGTGATAAAGAAAAGGCGTTCTATGCATATCATGGCTTTGGTCTATATGGGAAAAAGGTGTGCTGTGAGGGCCTATAGCCAAACATGGGTCACTGGATCTATGCATATCACTAACCTAAGACAGAGTCATGTGCCAAGAGGTTTGTTTATTAATAATATTCACTAAAAGGCCCTGTTTGTACAAATAAACACAAACTAGCTACAACTGATATCCAAGAACAGTAAGGGAAAGACCAGTAGATCTACACCTAAGACAAGCGGAGCCACCAAGCCACCATAATTCCCAGGGAGGACTATGGTACATAAATATACCTTATGCCCCTGTCCAGCTAATTTTTAATAAATAAGGATGAACTATAACATCCATCAACCAAAAGCTGCTGACTCAGAACTTGTCTTGCCACAAAGCAGCTTGCCTGCCTATGGTGAGACAAACAAAGCTGTTTTGTTCTGCCAAGCTTCTCTATCTCTCTCTTGAAGTTCCTGTTAGGAGCCCGAAAACCTGCTGAGCTGCTGAGTGTTCCTGCCAGGTGAGTTTCTGCTAGCATCAAGATGCTACTGACCTGACTAGATTCTGGCATTTACAGAGTTGCTTTCATTTTCTGAAATGTATTTATATATCTGATGTTCCTAAGTAAAGCTGGACCTTAATCAGAAATTTCAACTTGGTCTCATCATTCTTCTCACAGACTGATTCCCCCATATTTTTTTTCAGGCTCTCACCTCTCCATCAGGAAACCTGGTTTGCATGGCTGCACACACCTACAATTTTAATGACATCTTGTATTTCCTTAGGCGTTTTAGGAATGTTTAGTTTGTTTACTAGAACTTGATTTAACATTGGTAAGTTGAATCTATCAAGAAAATTGCCCATTTCATTTAGATGGTCCAATTTTGTAGAGTATAGGCTTTTGAAATAAGAACTAATGATTCTTTGGATTTCCTCAGTGTCTATTGTTATGTACCCATTTCATTTCTGGTTTTGTGAATTTGCATATTATTTCTCTACCTTTTAGGTAGTTTGGCTAAGATTTTGTTTATCTTGTTAGTTTTCTCAAAAACAGCTTTTTGTTTTGTTGATTCTTTGAATTGTTTTCTTTGCATGGACATGAATGGTATGTACTCACTTGTAAGAGGATATTAGCCATAAAGTACAGAATCGCCATGTTACAACCCACAGACCCAAAGAAGACAAATAACAGGGGCTAGGGGGCAAGGGAGGATGGTTGAATCTTTATCAGAAGGGGAAATAAAATAGATATTAGAGATAAAGGGAGGGAGGGAAATGGGTGAATGAGGGAATGGTGAAGGGAGTTGGGCAGGAGGCACCAATCAGGTGTAGTGAGAACAAAAGAGAAAATATTGCAATTAGAAGTGGTCATGGAGTGGGAGGAAGGGATTAGGGGATCTCTAGGATATGCCAGAAACCAGAGACAGGGTTGGTGGGTAGGTAGAGTGTCTATGAGGGTAACTCTAGCTTAGACCCCTAAGAGTAGGATAATGGATTCTGAAATGGCTAGTTCCTATTGCGAGGCGGGAGTAGGGATAAATGACAGTAACCCACATACAAAATCTTCTACCAATGACTCACCCAAAATGAAATCAATCCCATGGGCAAAAAATCAATTCCTGACACTATTAATGATACTCTGTTATGCTTGTAGAAAGGAACATAGCATACCTGTCTTCTGAGAGCTTTACCCCACAAAACATTTGATAGAACTCAAAGATTCTTGAGGGAGAGTAGGAGAAAGAAAGGGTGGGGAGACACAAATATGACATGGACTCCACAAGAAGACCAACAAAATCAACTAACCAGAACATTTGAGGACTCTCAGCAACTAAACCACCAAACAAAGAGCAAATAGGGGCTGAGCCTACCTGACCCCTGACACATACAAATGTAGCAGACATGCAGCTTGATCTTCATGGGGGTACCCCAACAACTGGAGCTGGGGCTGTTCATGAATCTGTTGCCTACTGATTGATGTTATTCTCCTAGTAATGCAGCTTTGGCCTCAGTGGGAGAGATGCACCTATCCCCACAGTGACTTGATATTGGGGATGGATGACAAGTTCCCACTTGTTAGAAGAGAAGAGCAGTGGGGAGTGGGAAAGGATCTGTGTGATGGGATGCTCAAAGGAGGTGGAGGGCTGGTGTTGGGATGTAAAGTGAATAAGTAAGTTTTTAAAACGCACAAAAAATGGGGCAGGCTATAGTCTGAACTATAGACCATCTTGCTTCAGTTTCAATGTATATATGAAAGCAATAATGAAAGCTATGATTTGAGTTCAGAAAAAAATAAGGTCAGAAAAGCATTTAAATAAAGCTATATGGAAGCAAGACAAGATCAGCTGGATTCTTTCAAATTATATAGAACCTCACTGACCAAGACATAAAGCTATATTTTCTCCAACTCCAGAACATTCAGGACCTAATATTGCAGCTTTTGTCTCTATGTTGCTTCAGGAAAAATGGACTGAACAGATTCTGAGCTACATCTTTGCTATCACTTCAGATTATATCTACATGGCAATAGTTTCATGTCTCACTAAGATTCTCTTTTTTTTATTATTAAGTGATTTGTATATTTTAAAAGATGTCTTTGGAGAACCTGAAATAGATTTCATATATCCTAGAGAAACAAAAGAAAATAGTAGTAAGTAAGTGAATGAAAAAAAAATTAATTGAACAAAATATATTATACAATGAACACTAGTCACTGTTCTCTGATAGTGGCAGGAATATGACAAGACAGAAGTGAATGGATGAAGAGATACACACATACATATGAAAATGCAAGGATGAAGAGATACAAACATACCTAGCCCCTGTTCTTAAGTCTTCTAACATTTCCATAAGCCTCACTTCCCTTCGGGTTTCTAGTAACCAAAATTTAATCTAGAATCTCCTAAAGCCCACAAATATACAGTATAAACTCTGCAGATATTTTTCTCTTTATTTAAAAATTTTACATTTTGTCCTTCCCTTTCTCCTTCCAAACCCTCCTATGTTCCAATACACATTCTTCTTCAAACGCATGGCCTCTTTTTTTCAGGTGATGATTCCCATGCATATGTTTCGAGCAATGTCCTTTACCCTGCATTTGCTTTTAATGAGAGAGAGTGAAATGTGGACTCCCTCCCCTTAGCCCAGAGAGTTTCGAAAGCAAAACTGTGCCACGGACCCAGGACTGTGGATGCCACCTGTGGATCGAATCCCTGACTGCCATAGATCAAAGACTGCTGAAAACTAACTCACCTCTGTTGGAATTACCTTTGAAGTTCTTTCCTCTGGTCTCTTGTTTATGTTAGGTGCTATGACTATTGCTGGTTTCGGTTTTCCTTTTTGGTTTCATTTTTGCCTTACTATATATATCCAGTTTTCCCAAGTAAAAACACACCTTGATAAAGCTTACTTGGTGTCCTTTCTTTGTGTC
>NW_022196899.1:9445052-9459765 GCF_008632895.1 Mastomys coucha
CCCCCCCCCCCCCGCGCGCTTATTTCAACAGATTTTCAATTAATCTCCAGTCCGAGAGCACCTACAGAGTGTGGGCCCGCTGGCTGGTCCTCCACATTCCCTAAATATATCTATTAAGTCAATATATTGTTACTTGTATGTATGTTTTTTCATGACTCACCATTTGACACTGGACAACAAATTATTGTGATTTTTGTGGCAAAGACCACCTATCCTACTCTGTTAAGTTTTGAGTTTTCCTGGATCAGGCATAGCCTTGGTATGGGTGGGATGACATGTCTCCTGCCCCTGGGACAAGGCTAGCAGGTGTGGGCCTCAAATGTTGATGGTTACTGTGGACATAAGGCTTGTTTGTATAATAATGCACATATTTTTCACATTCCTTAGAGGAATATACTCCCTGCTAATATTAATAACTCCATGATAATTAGAAACAGCACTAATTCAGGAGTTGAGGGTGAATCTGTACCTTTAGCAAAATCACAAATACAGGGACTTTCTGGGCAGCCCTTAATGCTGTGAAATGGAACTCTAAAAACATGAGTTTGATAATATGTAATTTCTCAACTATGCAAAAATATAAGGATAAAACATGAATTATATACAGAGCTTCACAGATCTAAAGGAACAGCCAGCTTGGCAGAAGATATAACAACAGGAAGACACAAATGCAGGCATATTTCTGACATCCAGACCAGCATGGAACAGATTCAATTTAGGTCCAGGTCTGGTCAGAATGATTCCAGGGCAATGTTCCACCCAGCTATTTTAATGTCTGTGTTTATGCTTGCTGTCTCTTCATAAGTATCAGGGGTAAAGTCGTAGAATTCTGAGTCATGGGAATCAAGTGGGATCCTGGAATAAATAACTGAATTGATATGTAAATTAAAAGCTGCACTTTTGATCTGCATGAGATGAGCTAGCAAAATGCAGTAGTTTTTTTTTTAAAATTTATAGCAGCCTTATTTATAATAACCAGAAACTGGGAATAAACCAGATGTCCCTCAAGAGAGGAATGTATACAGAAAATGTGGTACATCTACACATTAGAGTACTACTCAGTTATTAAAAACAGTGAATTTATGAAATTCTTAGAGAAATGGATGGATCTGCAGAATATCATTCTGAATGGGGTAACCCAATCACAAAATAACACACACTCTCTGCTAAGTGGATATTAACCCAGAAGCTCAGAATACCCAAGATACAATCCACAAACCACAAGAAACTCAAAAAGAAGGAAGACCAAAGTGTGGATACTTCATTCCTTCTTAGAAGGGGGAAGAATATACCTATGGAAGGAGATGGAGAGACAACATATGGAGCAGAGACTGAAGGAAGGACAATCCAGAGACTGCTTTACCTGGGAATCCTTCCCATATTCAGTCTTCAAACCCAGACACTATTGTGGATGCCAGCAAGTGCTGGCTGACAGAAGCCTGATATAGCTGCCTCCTGAGAGGCTCTGACAGTGCCTGACTAAGACAGAAGTAGAGCCATCCATTGGACTAAGCACAGGGTCCACATTGAAGGAACTAGAGATAGGACCCAAGGAGCTGAACGGCTTTCAGCCCCTTAGGACGAACAGCAATATGAAATAACTAGTACCCTCAGAGCTCCCAGGGACTAAACCACCAGCCAAAGAATACACATGGTTGGACTCATGGCTACAGCAGCATGTGTATAGTAGATGATGGCCAAGTTGGTCATCAATAGGAGGAGAGGCTCTTGGTCTGTGAAGGTTGTATGCTTCAATGTATGGGAATGCCAGAGCCAGAAAGCAGGAAAGGGCGGGTGGGTGAGCAGGGGGAGGGAACAGGGTTTTTGTTTTTTTTTCTGGAAGGGAAACCAGGAAAGGAGATATCCTTTGAAATGTAAATAAAGAAAATATCTAATTAAAAATAGTTTCAAAAACAAAAATAAAATAAAATAAAATAAAATTGTTCATCTAGTGAGAACTGAGATGTCTGGAGATCTCTGGAAAGGGAACAAAGCTCTTCAATAGTTTTTTAAATAGATTTTCTGATTTTGATCAGAAAAATCCATGGAGAATGAGCACATGTCTGTTAGAACTTTTTGTAGCTCTATTAGATTTAAAAAAAAAAAGAAAGAAAAGAAAGAAAAAGAAAAGAAAAAGACTTCTGACCGTAGTCTGAGATCACAACAATTACTTAGAGAGTGAACGCAGCTCTTTTAGAATGCTTTCTAGCTTTCTGATTTTGAGTGGGAAACACAATAATTATCTTTAGAATTTTTCTAACAGGATTTGTGACTTGGTTGGAAAAATCCAAGAATTATAAGTTATTCTGACATAACCCATGAGCTATAGAAAGAGCTTTTCTTTTGTAATAGCAGATGTCTTGAGCAGAAAGCTAACAGTCTTAACCAGAGAGTTTGTTAGAATAGCAAGAAAAGGCTATCTCAAGCAGAACAGACTGAGAGGGGAAGAGAGAGAGAGAGAGAGAGAGAGAGAGAGAGAGAGAAAGAGAGAGAGAGAAAGCAAGAGAGAGAGAGAGAAATCTGAATGAAAAGCTGTCTCCATCAGAACACTGGGAACAGTCTAAATAGTGGTCCTGAGCTGAACATAGGCCAGCAGTTTATAACCCATGATGTGAATTCGAGTCTTTTGTTTTCCACTGCTCCCAGACCCCCCATCTCTCAGAACCCCACTCCAAGCTGAGTTTGAATTTTGGATGGTTTTCTTAATCCTAGTAATATGTTGGCAATGTGATAAAATAATAATTATGTATTTATTTTCAGTGTTTTTTATGCTACCATATATGCGCAGTATCTTCTTTGGCTTTCTGTCTGTCTTATGCCACTTCTTCTATGATTTTTTGAAACATAAGCTTGCTATAACCAAGGAAAAGAATTTCTTTCAAGTCATTGGAAAGTTTTTTTAGTGCTTATGTTTCCACCTGAAAAAGCTAGCCTTCATAAATTAAAAATCATATTCTTTTAGTAAATAATGACAATGTGCTACTGTATAATCTCTGCATGAAAGCCAACTGTTCTAAAGAAATGTCTGTCAATCCACAATTTTCCATTAGTCACTTTGGCTCAGCTGACTTAGTTACAGTATATCAGAAGGCAGGCACACTTGTGATTACTATCAGTTATGGATCAATTATTTCTTTTTTTTAATAAATATTTTATAAAATGTTCTGGTCATGCTTTCTTCTTTTCCAACTCTTCCCAGATCATCATGAAAACCAGATTTTTTTAAAAAGAAAAAACAAAAGAAACACATATACAAAAATAAAACCCATTAAAAACTCAAAATCAGAGGGAATAATAATATACCCTCAAAAGGCAAATAAGAGAAACAAGTGTCCAAACAAATCAATATGAGACAAGAAGTTTTCTAAAAACTCATTGACTTTGTTTTCCATTGGCTATCTATTGCTGGGCATAGGGCCTACAATTAAATTTGGTTAAGAGAACCTATGAGATTCCACTGGATTCCACTTTGTAAGTGGTTGTTAATTGCCAATACTTCTGTGGTTTAAGGGGGAATTTGTGTCCATTTCCCATTCTCAGCACTGAGTCTCCATCTAGTTTAGACCTTTAAAATCCCTGTGAATGCCTTGGTGGTTTCAAATGTATCAGTCCTGTTGTGTGTAAAAAACAGTCCTTGATGTCATCCATCCCTTCAGGCTCTTGGATTCATTCTACCTCAATGTCTACATAGCACCCTGACCTCTGATAGAAGGGCTGAGTATTCTAAAATCTCTTACTCTCTACAAATTGTCCAGTTATGGGTCTCTGTACTAGTTCCCATCTGCTAAATGTGAAAGTTTCTCTAATGTTGACTGACCTAGACACTAATTTATGGGTAAAGCAGACTGCCCTTGTGAGTCATTTTATTGCTATGTTTCTTTACCATAACAATAATATTTGGTTTTCTCATGGGTCTCCGGCCTACTAGTCACAGGTTCTTGTCCTTCGAAAGCAATTTCAGGCATGGATTCCAAATCATGGACTGAGACTTAAATCCACTTAGAAAGCAGTTGGCTACACCAAAATTGTTTTTGGCACCACTGCACCAGCATAACATGCACGTAGGTGAGCATTGCGGATTTCAGGGTTTGTAGCTGAGTTGATGATTACATTTGTCCTCTAGGAGTGTACAGAGTTCATTCTAGTACCATGAACACTTTAATTAGTCACCAGCTTGATATTTTTTTACTCAATGACTGAAAGTGTCCCCCAGTTTCACGAACTTGGGTTCTCTCAGGCAAAGTACCAAAGGACCAGAAATATAGGATTCAAGATGCAAGAGAAAACACAAAGCCAAGTTGCATCCTAATCAAGGCTTCATACTTTACTTAGAATATCCAGAATATTATAGGTTCATGAGAAACCGAAAGCAAATCTCTAGGTTACATGATATTTGCATAACATAAAAACTGCAGAAGAGGTCAGGAGCTAAAGTCCCAGCAACTCGGAAGGTCTCCAGGCCAGAGGCATGTTTGTATCTCAGTGTGAATTTCCAGGCAGCTGCTTCAAGGAAGAACTGACAGTCTACAGAGGGCTTTTGTCTTAGCTCCCCAGGTTGTAGCCTCCAAGCAGAGACTGCCAGAATCTGATGGCTGAGCTGATGGTGAGGTAACAGTTCCTCCCCTTTTACTTAGAAAATAGCAGGACTAAAGCATAATCAAACATCACAGTCCTGAATGGGAATTTTCATGGTGCTTTGATGAATCTCACCTGTAGTATGATATCTACTGGCAAATATCTTACCCGTCTTTGGGCAACACGTGCATCTAGTTTGAATTCTACAAACTGGACTCATTTTGTGTTTTTATAAAAAAACAAAAAAACAAAAAACAACAATACCACCCAGCACATGCCTTTGCCTTAAGTTGATTACTTGCCAGAGACCTTGCTCATAGAACATAGGTCTTCAAAATGCACCTTCTCTGTGTGTACACAATGCCAAGGCATGCCTTTATCACCTGCAAAGTTCATAACCAGCCACAATCTCTCTGAAACCAGCCTTCTCTGAAGTTCTCATAAAGCTGGGAGCCATTGTGCTGGAGATTAGTGTAGGCACCTGATTGAGTTGAAAAATACCAGCTCTGACTCAGGGAACCTTTACCTAGAGAACAGGCCTCAATTCAAATGCAAATTAGTAAGTTCAGGCTAGCAACTTCGGGAATACACTAGCCTTTTAGAATGCTAAAATCTGTAGAGGTAACCAAGCTTTAACTCTGGATGTGACCAAGCAATTTTAAATTGTTCATTTAGCTTCAAGAGAGCAAATTTTTGAATTAAATGGGCAGAAGCAATTCCAGAGTGACAGAAAAAGCTGTCAGCTCAAAAACCAAAGAAAAAGAAAAAGACATTTCAGCAGTGCATTTAAGTACATTTACTAAGAAAGCTGTGAAGCTGAGTCCACCTGGTGTATTAATCTTTCAGGAAGCCAACGTGCTCCATCCTCTTTCTGAGAAAAAATACACAAACCCCAAACCAAAATAGGATCTGGACCATACCACATATTAGTGAGTTGATCTCTCCATCTCACCATAGCATAGAAACTTGAAGTGTTCGGATGCCAATGTCTGTCTGCAGCAGATTGATCTTTGATTTCAGTCTGCAAGAAGTTCAAAACAAATAACACAAAGGCAAGGTGTGCCTTCAAAGATCTAGGAGGATACGAATTCCCTCCTTTAGTTTTCAAAAGCCAATTTTTAAGAGTTCAGTGTGCATGTTCAACAATTTCTTGGCCCATTGGGTTAATAAGGAATTCCAGTTTTATGTTTGTTGCCAAATCCTTTATAAGATGACATGAAATTTTTGCCAGAGTAAGCTGGCTCAATGCCTGTCTTAATGACTTTAAGTAAGCCCATAACATTAAAGGCTTGCAAACAATGATCAATTACATTTTCAGAGGCTTCTCCTGTATGCAGGGAAGCAAATATAAATCGTGAACAAGTGTCAATACAGATATATTTAAGCTTTCCAAATTCTGCATAACGAGTTACATCCATCTGCCAAATATGATTGGGCATAAGGTCTCTTGGATTTACCCCTAAATGCAGAACTAGAGATAAAATAACACAACTAGGGCATTATTTTACAATCATTCGTACTTGCTCTTTGGAAATTTTATGTTTAAGTCTTAAGGTAAGGCTAGAAAGATGGAATTTATTGTGATCCCATTTAACTAGTGCAATAGGATCTTAAACTAAAATGTCTCCTACAGGAGCTCTGTCAATACAACTATTACCTGTAGCTAATGATCCAGGAAGACCAGAATGACTCTATATGACCAATATAAAACTGATTTTTTCATGCAAGAATGACATTTTGCAATTGTGAAAATAAAGATTCTACTGTGGTATTAAAATGAAACATACCACATGTTTCTAATAAAGGAACTGACTGTGCCACATATAGACTATCAGTGAACAGATTAAAAGCATCAGTAACAGTTTGAAATACATTTAATACTGCTGTTAATTCAGCTAACTGAGCTGAGAGACTAATAGTTCCTTTGACTACCTGTTGATTATTCATAAGAAATCCAGCTAGTCCTTTAGAAGAATCATTGGTAAATATCACAAGGGCATTACTCAAAGGCTGTAAAGAAGTCATATTAGGAAATATTACTTCATGCACATCTAATAACTTTATCAGATTTTCCTGAGGATAATTATTATCTATAATTCCTTGAAATTCTATCTGAGCAAGTAACCAGTCTCTGCTATACTATTTTAACCAGGAATCTTGATCTAAAGTAAAAGGCTGAATAATAACATCCGGCTCTTTGCCAAAATAAATCAGTGCTTGCTTTCTACGATCATGTGGGCTACAGCCTCATAATATGGCAAGATATTACTTTTAGGAGATACCCTTGAATGTATCCACATGAGAGGTGCTTTTTGCCATATTAACGCTATAGGAGCATGAGTTGTGTTGAAAATTAACAAATGTAAAGGGAAAGAATAATCTATGTAAGTAACAAATTGATTTTCAATAGCTCATTCTACCTGTTGTAAAGCTGACATTCCTTCTCTAGTTAAAAATCTAGGAGAATTTGGATCAGAATTACCTCTGAGAATATCAAATAAAGGTTTCAATTCTCCTGTAGTAAGCTTTAGATAGGGACGAAGACAATTGATATCACCTAATAATTTTTGTAAATCATTTAAGGTTTTTAATCTGTTTCTATGAATAACTATCTTTTGGAGAATAACAGCTTGATCCATGAGTGTAAAGCCTAAATAATTATACAGATCCTGAGCTTGCACCTTTTTTTGGAGCTATCTGCAGTCTCTTTTCATTTAGGGCAACTTGTAAGTCTCTATAACATAAAAGTACATCCTGAGGACTTTTTCCTGCTACTAGGAAAAAAATCATCTGTGTAGTGGGCAATATATGTCATTGGCCATTTTTTCGTTATAGGATCAATGACTTGTGCCACAAATTTTTGACATAACTAGGACTATTAGCCATGCCCCGAGGAAGGACTGTCTATTGGTATCTTTTCATAGATTCTTTAAAATTAACAGATGGAACACTAAAAGAAAATCTCTCACAATCCTCAGGGTGCAAGGGAATTGTAAAGAAACAGTCTTTTAAATCCACAACTATTTTATAAAATCCTTTAGGAATTGCCACTGGAGATGGAAGTCCAGTTTGCAATGCTCCCATAACTACCCTTGTTTCATTTACCTTTCTTAGATCTTGTAACAATCTCCATTTACCTGATTCTTTCTTGATGACAAATATTGGCATATTCCATGGGGAATTGGATTCCCTCAGATGTCCTGCCTCCAATTGCTCCTGCAGTAGCAAAGAAGCAGCTTCTACTGTTTCTTGAGATAAATACCACTGGTCAACCCACAATCAAATATTATTAATCCACTGAATTTTATCTGCATGGGGCACAGGTGAGATATTGGCCATCATGGAAAATGTTTCAAACCTTTACTATTAGAATGAGGCTTAGGGCTCCAGATGTTCTAATGTCCTGTTCTGATGTCTACTAATTAGCTATTTCACTAGGGCTGCATAAGACAAGACCCATTTCTGACAACAGATCTCTCCCCCACAGAGTAACAGGCAGATTTGACATAACATAATGCTGAATTTGTCCTGAATTACCTTCCTCATCTCTCAAGGTTTCAAGCTTAGAGCTTTGTTTTGGGTTATTGGCATAACCAACTCCTTGGAGATGAGTAATTATCTCAGACAAAGCCCAAGTTGCCAGTCTTGTCCTCTAATGATAGTTATATTCACTCCAGTATCTATTAAACCTTCAAAGGTTTTTCCTTCAATAATTAATTTAAGATTAGGTCTTTTACTAGTGATAGATTGTACCCAGTATACATTAGGAGAACCAAAACAATTCTGTACTCTCTCATTTTTAACAAAACTAGAAGGCATTGGATATAGAGGGATTAAAATAAGCTGAGGAATTCTCTGATTAGCAGGTACTGTAATAACACCACGAGGTGAAGAAGCCATAATCTTAATCTCCCCCTGATAATCACAGTCAATAACACCTGGATGAATCTGCAATCCATTCACAACAGCGATACTTCTCCCTATAAGAAATCGCCAATTCTATTTGGGCAAAGGCCCAAAAACTCCAGTGAGCAGAATTTGAACTCCCATTTCGGAAGTTAATACTGTGTGGCAAGTGGAACAAAGGTCCAAACCTGCATTTTCTTGGGTTGCCCTAAAAAGTTCAAAGACAGATTTCCTTGGCTGGGTAGCAGCCTCGTGGCCCCATATGCTGCCAGTTGTTTTAAAAAGGGGGCCGGGGCTGGCACCTCTACTTGTTTCCTGACCAGGTATTGTCTTGAAAGCCTTTTTTAAAATCTACAATCTCTGGCCCAATGATTCCCTCTCCTGCAATGAGGACAGATTCTCAGGTAGTGCCTGACTGCTGCTTGCTTGTGGCTCCTAATTTCCTAGGGCAATCATTTTTAAAATGATTCAGACTTCCACATATAAAAACATCCTTCATTCTCTTGCCTTTCTGCCAGGATCTCTTGAACTGTAGTTCCCTGCAATGCAGCTGCCATAGCCAAACCTTGATTAAAGAAAGGTCCAATATCTGCACAAAGGCAAATATATTCAGATAAATCTACTTGACCCTTGTATGACTGAATAGCTGCACTGCATGCTGCTTTAGCATTTTCATAATCTAACTGTGTAATAAGCATGCTCCAACATGTAATAAGGATGCATGATACACCATGTTCATAGCAGCCTTATTTATAATAGCCAGAAACTGGAAACAACCCAGATGTCCCTCAACAGAGGAATAGATACAGAAATTGTGGTACATCTACACAATGGAGTACTACTCAGCTATTAAAAACAATGAATTTATGAAATTCTTAGGGAAATGAAAGGATCTATAGAATATCATCCTGAGTGAGATAACCAAATCACAAAAGAACACACATGGTATGCACTCTCTGATAAATAGTTATTAGAAGTTCGGAATACAGGAAGATCAACCCACAAAACACAAGAAACTCAAGAAGAAGGAAGACCAAAATGTGTACATTTCATTCCTTCTTAAAAGGGGGAACAAAATACCCATAAAAGGAGTTGCAGAGACTAACTATGGAGCAGAGACTGAAGGAAGGACAAGCCAGCCTAACATAGCTATCTCCTGAGAGGCTCTGACAGTACCTGACTAACACAGATGTAGAGGCACACTACCATTCATTGAACTGAATACAGGGTACCCAATGAAGGAGTTAGAGAAAGGACCAAAGGAGCTGAAGGGTTTGCAGTCCCTTAGGACAAACAACAATATGAACTAATTAGTACCCTCAGAGCTCCCAGCGACTCAACCACCAATCAAGGACTGATTGTTCTGGCAGCATGTATATAGTAGAGGATTGCAAAGTTGATCATCAATGGGAGGGGAGTCCCTTGGCCCTATGAATGTTCTGTGCCCCAGTGTAGGGGAATGCCAGGGCCAATAAGTGGGAGAGGGTGGGGTGGCAAGCATGGGGAGGGGGGAAGCAACAGGGGTTTGTTCTTGTTGTTTCTGTTTGTTTGTTTTTGGAGGAGATACTGGGAAAGAAGAAATCATATGACATGTAAATAAAGGAAATATATAAGAAAAAAAGTACTGTTTCTGTAATTACTTTCTCAGACTCTCATTTGCACATAGGAAGACTTGATTTTTGTTCTTTTGGTAATTTTGAACATTCATCATGTTACATTCCTGAAAGAGTTTACCAAGTGTCAAGATTTCCTGGTGGAGCATTTAGGGTCTTTTTATACATAAAAACATATCATAGAAATGAATAGATACTTTGGCTTTCTCATTTCCTGTTTGTAACCCTTTGATCTCCTCTTGTCTTATTTTTCTAGATAAGATTTATTTAATGCCAGTTCCTCTGTTTGTTTTTTGTCTAGAAAATCTGTCTATTTGCACGTCTGGGTTATAGAAGTTTCCCACAATCAGTGTGTGATGGTAAGTATGTGATTTAAGCTGAAGAACTGTTTGTTTTATGAACTTTTTTGCTTTTTTGTTTGGTGAATAGAAGATGTTAAGAAATACAAATGTCATCTTTCTGGAATTTTTCTTTGATAAATAGTTTCTTTTGCTATCTCTTTTGATTAGTTATGGTGTGAGCTTTAGTTTTTCAAATATTGAAATGGTTACACTGGTTGCTTGGTAGGACCATTTCATTGAAATATTTTTCTATCTTTGGACTAAGAGAAAGGTTAAGGTGTGTTTCTTAGATGTAGAGGACATGTATGATAATAACTTCAAGTCTGTCAAAAAAGAAATGGAAAAAAATCTCAGAAAATAGAGATATGTCCCATGCTCATGGATTAGCAGAATTAACATAATAAAAATGGCCATCCTACCAAAGGCAATCTATATATTCAATGGAATCCTAATCAAAATCCCAACAGAATTCTTCAAAGACATGAAAAGAACAATTCTCAAATTCATCTAGAAAGACAAAAAAACCTAGAATTATACAGACAATTCTTAGCTGGGCAGTGGTGGTGCACGCCTTTAATCCCATCACTTGGGAGGCAGACGGATTTCTGAGTTCGAGGCCAGCCTGGTCTACAGAGTGAGTTCTAGGACAGCCAGGGCTATACAGAGAAACCCTGTCTCAGAAAAACCAAAAAAACAAAAACAAAACCAAAAACAAACAATTCTTAACGATAAAAGAATAACTAGGACTTCCTAGAGATTCTACCCTCTCCTGCCTCTGACAGCTAGTTGCAGATTTTTGTTCATCTCTTGGTGTGTCTTCCTATTCCTGATCCTGCCTCTCCTTTCTTCTCCACCTTTTCTCTCCCACCCAAACCCCTCCCTCTCTCTTCCTCCTATAACTAGTTTGCTTCCACTTTTAAGTGTGATATACACCTTCTTGCTTGGGCTTTTCCTCTTGTTTAATGTTTTTGGGTCAATGGGGTATATTATATGAATTCTGTACTTTATGGCTAATATTCACCTATCAGTGAGTACATGCTATGCATATCCTTTTGGGTCTGGGTTCAAGGTACAGAAATAACTTCAATTCTTCTATCCCACTAATTAAAGAGAAGCCAGTTGTAGACAGAAAAAGAGATAAAAGGGGCAGCTCAGCAGGAATATAATTAATGAATTCAAGAATAGTTTGTAATTCTAAGAAAATTATTCATCTGGGAGGTATGTACTCTACTTTGGTGTACCTTTGAAAAAATTATTATATTCATCAAATATCTCTAAATAATGTAAGTTAAAAGTTAAAAGATGTAAGATAGTTACAGTTTTCTTTTTCAGGAATTTTCTTACTGTGATTGTAAAATCTTGTCAATACTATGATACATGTGTGATGATGGAGATGTAAGATTGTCATGGATATATATGTTGAGATTCCTTTGCACAGTAAATGTTCAAGAGATATAATGCTAATAAACATTGTCTTTCAAATCTTGGTAGGCTTAGTCTGTACATAAGCAAGTGGAACTGTTACAAAGTCTTGCAAAAATGTCCCCTCCGTTATTTTGGCTGCAACTATAAGGGAAAAAATTATCTTTGGGAAAACTTTTCCAGAGATGATAAATTAAAATTGGCAGAATTCTTGGACTCAGGTCAAATACTCAATACTTGGAAGTAAACTATACCCTACTGAATTTACTCCAAGTAAAGTGTGACCACAGACTTCCCAAGTATCAGAGATACCTGGTAACAAAAGATGAGAAATGGGGGAGCCAAAAGGACTCAAGTTAGGATGCAGAGATCTCTCAGAGACATACTTCTAAAGGGACACTGGACCTCTAATTTCCATGTCTCTAGATCACTGTCAGAAGCCATCTAGGATAGTCAAAAATTAACAAGTGACTTTCTAGAGATGGTCCATCATTTTTGCATGAATGCAATGGATAAACTGAATTGCAAGGTCTTCAGAGAACTCATCCCAATATTGACTCTAGTTATTGTTATGTCTTTCCTGTTATTATTAAATATATAATGATTCCTGGACATTAGCCTACCTTTTTGGGCAGATTTTCTGCAGAGCAACGAAAATTTAATTTTCGTTAATACTATGTAGACAAATTTATGATTTCATAATTCCTAATAATGATTTTATAGAATTCCTAAATTTATACAAGAAATTTTGAGCCCTCTTTAGTATAAAGCTGCAATTGGAGTTCTGTAAAACTTTACCTGCCTTTGGCTAATTGCACTAGGATAAGAAAGTCTGCTTAGAACAAATTTACAATCAGGGAATACATGACTTCTAAGCTAGCTGTAAAACCATTGTCTGGTAAAGTCATAAACTGGGAATGGATAATATATTATAGGTGCAAGAACAGAAGACAAAATATTGAGTAAATTTATCTGTATAAAACTTCAAAATTAATGACATATAAGGCAGATAATTTGCCTCTTAACAAAGCAGTGCTAACTTATGACATGAGAATTATTGTTTTAAATACTTAATAAACACTTGTGGATCTATAAGAAAGATAATGAATATTTCATTAATCTTAGTGAAACACATGTAAACATTTTCGCTGTAATTCCTTATCAATTTATTGACCTGAAAATATCTTGAAAACTTTTGGAAAAAAGTTACGTGGAATATCATGGTATCATGTATCCTGAGTAAGTCTAAGATTTAAGAATGGCAATAGGAGGGATTCCTCCTTTTTCTTTCTCTCAGAAGTAAAGATTTGAGCCTATTTTCAAAGTGAGTGCTTTATTCTGAAGGTACGAATTTATCTGACTGACAAGGAGTTAAGGAACACAAAAGATCTCACAAGAGTAGTGAAAGACATGAGAGAAAATAACACAGAGCTAAAAAAAAAAAAACCCACTTCTTTACTTAATCCCCAGCTATTTAACAGCTGGTGTTTATCTCCAGAGGCCAGTAACCTCAGACCTCACAATAGAGAAGAGTTAGGAAAGGTAAATATTATTAATAATAACCAGCAAGTTTACTCTTGCAAAACCAAGTTTTACCTCCAGAAAATTGCAATGCTATTCGTGAGTTCCAAAGAGAACGGATGCCTGGCAGACTCCAAGCAGATCTCCCCCTTTTTTCACTACAAAGGGCAGAGCTGGAGAAGTGACCAAAGCCCTTAGAGGAGCCCCAGAAGATCGAGATCTTCTGGGTCCCAGACATAGGTTTTACTTTTGATTGTGACTGTGCTCTGAAATTTTTCCCTCTTGAAGGAAGAAAGTATTTTAGTGGATCCCACAGTTAAGAGACTATGAATTTTAAGAGATATTGGACATTTTTAAATTGATTGAACTTTTTTTTCTTATAAGAATAAAATTTAATTGGGGCTGGCTTACAGGTTCTGAGGTTCATTATCATCAAGGCAGTAACATAGCCGCATCCAGGCTGTCATGGTGCAGGAGGAACTGGGTATTCTACATCTTCATCTGAAGACTGCTAGCAGAATACTGGCTCCCAGGCAGCTAGGATGAAGGTCTTAAAACCCACACCTACAGTGATACACCTACTCCAACATGGTCCCACCTTCTAATAGTGCCACTCACTGGGCCAAGTGTATAAACACCATCACAACTCTACCAAACTAGCAGATATTTAAAAAAAAAAAATATTCATTGCATATCCCCAAATTGATCTGTTTATTTGAAGACACGAACCTTTTGAGCTGTTAGTACACTGAAAGTTCCTATTGCCCTGAGCATCATGGATATAGACTGTCAGATTTGGAAAGAGATCATTTTATACCCTGAGAGGAAGAACTTATTTGAAGACACACTTTATATTAATGTCAAGAACATATCTGAAACTTAGACATCTAAGAATGAAGTAGGGTAGCATTTTGATAAAAATATTTTCAGGTTATAGAAAATGTTTTTATAAACTGGGTTTTTAGGAAGATGTGAAATACAGTTCTGAAGGAAACCGATCTGCAGTCTCCCGTGTGGGACTACACAGTTCCTCTTTAACAAGGCATGCCCTGATTTTCTTTTCTTTTTTTTTCTTTTTCTTTTCATTTTTTTTTTTTTGAATACTGAGAGTGATGGGAGGCAGGAGGCAGAGGCAGGAGTGGCAAGGAATATGAGAAGGCTTTACAGTGAAGGGAGTGTTTACAAGGAGCCTTGTAAAGTAGATGTGATTTCTATTTAGGTTTTTTGGTTGTTTTGTTTTTTTAGGAGAAACAAGATTTCAAGACACGTTGTACACAGCAAGACACTGTCACAAACAAACTGAAAGTGTATATAGATTGTACAATATTGGACCTA
>NW_022196899.1:9460783-9473160 GCF_008632895.1 Mastomys coucha
ATTTTTAGATTCTGGATGATTTTGCTCATTTCCTTCACCTGTTTGATTGTGTTTTCCAGTAGTTCTATAAGGGATTTTTGTCTTTCCTCTTTAAGAGCTTCTAGCTGTTTACTTGTGTTCTCCTGTATTTCTTTGAGTGTGCTCTTTATGTCTTTCTTAAGGTCCTGCTTCATCATCATGATAAGTGATTTTAGATCTGATTCTTGCTTTTCTGGTATGATGGTGTGTCTAGGACTTGCTATGGTGGGAGAATTGGGTTCTGATGATGACAAGTAACCTTGGTTTGTGTTGTTTATTTTCTTATGCTTGCCCCTGCCATCTGGTTATCTCTAGTGCTACCTCCTCTTGCTAAATATGACTGGAGTATGTCCTTCCTGTGATCCTGATTGTGTAAGAACTCCTCAGAGTAAAGCTGTCTCTGTAATCCTGTAATTCTGGGATCCTGTGACCCTGGGCTTGTTTGAGCACCTGGGAGTGCAGAAGCTTCCTCTGGGTGTTGTGGGACTGGCTGTGGAGCCTGGGCCCAAGGTCTGCTCAGGACACTAGCCCAGAGAGACTGAAAGGAACCTGAGCCACTCTGCTGGCAGAGTTCCTGTGTTCCTGGTCCTGCTGGTCCCAGTTAATCCTAGTGTTGGGGCAGATGTTGGGTCCTCCTCACCTCTGATCCTGAGAGTGTCAGAGCGCCTGGGAGCAGAGCTTCCTCTGAGTGTTGCGGGACTACCTGCAGAGCTTGTGCCCAAGGTCTGCTCAGGACACCAGCCCAGAGAGACCGGCTGATTGAACTTTTAATATGTAATGACTGTGGAACTTTAGATCTTGGGGATGAATAAAAAAGTAAGGGTTGAGGCTTAATAGTAATCTGTTTGTGTGTCAAGTTGACAAGGGGTCAATTGTACTGGCTGGTTTTGTCTGCCAACTTGACACAGGCTGGAAGTATGACAGAGAAGGGAACTTTAGTTGGGGAAGTGCCTCCATGAGATCTAGCTGTGGAGCATTTTCTCAATTAGTGATCAAGGGGGTAGGGCCCCTTGTGGGTGGTGCCATCCCTGTGCTGGATGTGTTTGGTTCTATAAAAGAGCAGGCTGAGCAAGCCAGGGGAAGCAAGCCAGTAAGGAACAACTCTCCATGGCTTCTGCATCAGCTCCTGGTTCCTGACCTGCTTGAGTTCCAGTCCCGACTTCCTTTGGTGATAAATATTAATGTGGAAGTAAGCTGAATAATGTGGAAGTAAGCTGGATAAACCCTTTCCTCCCCAATTTGCTTCTTGGTCATGATGTTTTGTGCAGGATAGAAACCCTGACTAAGACACTTTCCAAATTGGAAAAGAAGGCATTATGGTTATAGTAAATAGATTCTTCACTGGACTGAGCCTAATGTCAAGAGTTGGACAAATGTACCAGACCTGTTTACTCTCATTCACTTATTATAATCCACATGAAAGAGACAATTCCCAGCAATCATGGCACTCCCACAACAATTAAGGATCAAGTTCCTAATAATATATAAATGTGAAAAACTAGATAACTTGCCTGGAACTATTTACTCTTGCAATCCATTGGATATCTTTAAAGCCTCCTCAAGAAAGCCAACAAAATAGATAAATACACACAAAACAAGTAGCAAATTCAGTGTTTCATTTGCTCCTTTCCCTTCTTGCTATCACTTGTTTTCATTTCCATCCTTGAAACCAGTTTCAAAGCAATACGTAATTATTAATCAAAACTGCATCCTACCATCTCAGTATAATACTAACAATCTTCCCTAATGTCTAGGACTATTTCTATTTAGCCTAGTTCCCAGGATAGTTATTCATTAATAGAAAATTCAACCCACCAACTCCTTATAAATAGCCTCAATCCTAACTTAGAGATGGAAGGTAGGCTTTGTCTTTTTTCCTCCATGTTCAATCTGCAATTATCCCAGTACCAACCTAATTGTAGCCTAAGACAGCATGACTTTCCACAATAAAGATTGTAGAGACCGATCTTTTCAGAACATAAATATTAATAACTTTTATATCTTTGAACTACATATATGAGGGCTGGAGAGATGGCTCATCCATTAAAAGAACCTGTCCCTCTTGTAGAATGCTTACATAAAGACTAATAATTATCTTAATTTAATTCCATGGCATCCAATGTCCTCTTTGGAACTTCATGGGAACTGCATACTCATAGCACATATATATGCAGATAAATACCTATATATATTAAATGAAAATAAATCTAATTTACAAACGACAAGTACATGTAAATGTATGCAGACTAAAAATTCAATCCAAGTCCTTAAAGCTTAACAATGTAATTCAACTGAGGCTCCTTTTCCCATATTTTAAAGATTTATTTATTTTTATATATGTGAGTATATACTATCTCTGTCTTTAGACACACCAAAAGCAGGCACCAGATCCTATTAAAATGGTTGTGAGCCCCCTTGTGATTGCTGGAAATTGAACTCAGGACCTCTGGAAGAACAGTGATTGCTTCTAACTGCTGAGTCATCTCTCCAGCTTCATTCCCCATTTGTACTCCTAAGAGCCAATAAAAACTCATATGATACTCCAACTCCAGATATTCCTCTATATCAGGACCCAAAAACTCAGATAAAGTTCTAGGCAATCTCTATGTCAAGTTGTGTAAATACATCTTAGAAATTTTACACCTTGAAAACTTCCTGTCAGTTACTTAGTAAACTATAAACAGGCTATAGGAAGTCTGTATAGTATTCAGATTATTCTTCAATTAAAATTACAGAAATTAATCTTAGAAATAAAAATTCAAAATATTGCATAAGAAGTACTATAAGCACTTAGCTCTGAGAGAATGAGTCTAATCTTTTAATCACAGATATTTAAAGAATATTTACCTATAAAGTCCTAACCGAATGGATGCTACTAGATGCCAAAAGAAATGTCATACATTGGGAAAACAAAACCATGTTTGAGACATAGGACATCTGAAAAGGTCCCTTTTAACCTGGGGCTATACTTTTGGCAACTTAATGTACCTTGGAAAAGCATATATGCACCCACATATTTATAATTAATGTGAAATTTTATCATGAAACAGAAAATTTTCAGCCTGTGCAGGATCATCTCTTACCTATGCCCCTCAGCCAACTGGATGAAAACATGTAACTTGATTTATTTAATCCCTAATATAGACTAGCCCCTAAAAATATCTCTTAGTTGTTCCTTTGGAAGAATTTGCCAAATCTAAATTATTTCTACAATGAATTCTCCTTCTTAAAGGAATCACCACTAGAACTGACAGGGCTAGAGTGACTTAGATCCTCCCTCTCTTATGATCAGAGCATGTTCTAAAGACCCTCTGATAGCCCACAAGACTTGGATCAGAATATTGCTACTCTTCAAGACCAGTGGTGGCAAGAACTTTAAAAATGTAGGGGATTATATTATTTAACTACTAAAAGGGAGATTGTGCCTCTTCCTTGAAGAGTAATGATGTTTTCTATTAACTGATTAGGATTAGTCAGAAATGTTGGACAGAATCTGACAGGCCATGCTGTAAAATTAAGCAGCTATCTGAATCATAGGACTCATGGTCTAAAGTTTGACATCAGACGTCTTGGTTGCTTACTTTACTTACTTTGCTTTACTTTGGCACACCCTTCTCTATGCTTTTCCTAGTTCTACTGTTCCAATTTTCAAAATCAAAATTCTAAATTAATTCTAAATCTGTTTGTTTTTACCTAGATATTAGACTCCAATTATTATGTGAGGGATTCAGATCAATTCTAGAACAAGATTTGAGTCTCATTGCCTTAGCTGGATCATCTAGGTTTAGAATTTGTGATTTAAGACAGCATGTCTGCGTAACTGGTAACAATTACTAAAAATGAGGTCTGCTATGCTTCAGCTTTTCAGAAAGATTGACAAGGATTGTGTTTCTCATGGATAGACAAGATAGGAAAATAAAGCCATATATTCAAATCTATGAGATATAAAGAAGTTATTCTGAGAACTCAACAATAAGGAAAACATATTTTAGAATGTCTCTGGAACAAGGATTATATACACCTGCTCCAGGACGGTAGATAGCCAATAACTCATCTGTCACAGTCTAAAAGGATAAACCCTTCTAACAGTACTCTATATCATTTTTAATGAATAAAACTGTTGTGCCAGGAGACTTAGAACTTTGAAGCAGCATGATTACTCAAGTCTGATATCATTCTGTGGAGATGTTTTATGCCTTTACTCTCAGCTTTCAAGAAAAATAAATTTTCACCTAGGACCCCATGTATTTCTCATTTTGTTCAAACTACAAAGAACACAGAAATCAGCTCCAAGGCATATCACTGAGACCCCCTCTGTTAACAAAACCATGATACATTCATGTGTAAAACTATCACATTTGAAATGCATTGCTGAGTATGAGTAATGTGCACCAATAACTATAAGAAAACAGGAATTAATTTCTTGAAATTGGAATAATAGCATCTTACTAAAAATTGTTGAGTGGCAAGGTGAAGATTACACTTTTACCACTTGAATTCAAACTAAACAGAATTGAATACAACTACAAGACATTGTCTTGATTGTCTTGTTGTTCTTTGAGATTAAATCACCCTTTCAATACTGAATCCCGTGTTCTAAAGAAAAGCAATCTTAACTGACTAAGAGTTTCACTGCTGAATAATTGTGTTTTGACAGGCAGATGCCAGAACATCTGCTAACAACTGCTAACACCAGTTCACATTACAATGGTGAGGATTCTTCACCTTTCAGTCATGTATATCAGCTGAGAGAAAGTAGGTAAGTTGTCATAATGTTTAACTGGTAGAACAATGCACTTGACTGAAGAATTCCAGGAACTAATTTCAGCAGGTCAAGATGAATTGCATTATTTCTGACAGGGACAAAAAGGGCAAAAAAAAAATGGGAACATGATGGGCCTTTTCCACCATGTTCATCTTGCTACCCTTTGCATTACCTCCTAAGAGACCATTCATAAGTTTTACATACCTGAATTGGCTTTCTGTTTGTTTCTGTGTATGTGTGTGTGTGTGTGTGTGTGTGTGTGTGTGTGTGTGTGTGTGTATGTGTTAAATAATTGGATAAGATGTCCTCTTATCCATCTAGGGTCTAGTACTTGAAAACTCTTGTTTATTTACCTCCAATTACCTCACATGTTTGTTTACCAGCAAGTAAACAAACTGTATCTAGCAGTGTTTTACCTCCAAAATTACTTTTCCGAACTACAGAAAATACTTTTCCTGGTTAGCACCAAGTAACATGGCTATCAGAATATTTGATATTTTTAAAATTTCTAATAAGATTGTTTTCTTCTACCTCCCAAGTGGGATAAAAGCATCCTCACTTCCGCCCTTCTGCTCTGTTTGGTAACCTTTCTTCATTCTGTAGATTACATCCTAGCTATTCTGTATTTTTGGACATTATCTACTTATTAGTGAGTACATAGCATGAATGCCCTTTTGGGCCTGAGTAACCGCACTCAACATATTTTCTAGTTCCATCCACAAAGGGAGGAAGGGATCTGGATGGGAAAGGGAGGGGGAAGGAGAAAAGGGGACATAATTAGGTATGGGAGAGGAGACAGGAGACAAGTCCTGAGGGCCAGCAGAATGAAAGGAAATATGAAACTCCAGGGGCTGGGAAGTAGGGTGATACTCTAGAAAGTGCCAGAGATTCTCAGGACTCAAAGGGAGGGCCCTTAGCTCAACAGTGGGGAGAGGGAACTTGAGGAATCAACCTCCAGTAGAAAGACAGGTAAAGGAATGGGGTTGTCATCCCATAGCCAAAAATTCTGACCCAGAATTTTTCCTGTCTAAAAGACCTACAGGGACAAACATGGAGAAGAGTCTGAGGAAAGGGGCATTCAGTAACCAGCCCGAATTGAGACTCATCTCAAGGGGAGGCTCCAAAGCCTGACACTGTTACTGATGCTATGCTATACTTGTAGACAGGCACCAAGCATGACTGTCCCCTGAGAGGCCCAACAAGCAGCTGACTGAGACAGGAGCAGATACTTAAAACCAACCATTGAAGTGAAGTAGGGTACTCCTATGGTTGAATTAGGAAATGGTTGGAAGAAGCTGAAAAGGAGGGTGACACCATAAGACGACCAAGCAGCCTCAACTAACTTGGACCACCAAGATCTCTCAGACACTGAGCCACCAACCAGGTAGCATATACTAGCTGGTCAAAGGTTCCCAAACACATATACAACAGATATAGTAGTCTGGACTCAGTGGAAAACATGTGCCTAACCCTTGAGAGACTTGAGGTACCAGGAGTGGGGAGGGCAGTCTGAGGGCAAGGGGGACAAACTCTTGAAGACAGGGGCCTGGATGTATGGGATGAGCTATGAAAGGGTGAACCAGGAGAAGGGCAATGACTGGACTGTAAAAAATTGAAAGTAATAAAAAAATTATTAACAAGAAATCTGTTAATATGGTTTTAGAAAGAAGTCACAATTCCTAGAAATAATTCAGAAGTTAATTATTACCAAACCCAAGTTAGGTTCAGATTTTAGGAACTTTTATAAAGAACAAATGCTTTAGCAAAAGCAGCACTCTGTTTGACAGGGTTTTTCACAAATTGACAGAAAAGCATTATAAAGAAAAACTGTATTTTTGAGTATTTGACAGAGCAAAAAAGGCATAACCATGCAACTCCTGAGGGCACTAGGATTCTTCCATGTAAACATGCTCTTATTTAGTGCCACCTTGGGGACAGGGATTTTTGTGTCTCCTAAAGGAGTATTAAAATACTCCTCAATGAACATCCCTGTCTTCTTAAGTATTTGGGTAGGCTGTGGCCTGCTGAGCATGATGAATGCTCTCTGCCTTGCAGAGATAGCAACCATCTACCCTATGAGTGGAGCATCTTATTATTTCCTCAAAAGAACCCTCGGATCCTCTGTTGCTTTTCTTAGTCTCTGGATTAAACTTTTTGCTCATTTTCTAGGCATTAGTGCTCAGTGCTTGCTAGTAGCTAGTACTCTAATCCAGTGTTTCTATTCTGGGTGCCCAGCTCCAGAGCTACCAACAAAATGTCTGGCTATGGCTATTTTGTGGTCATTTGGAATTCTTGCTGTTCGAGGGATAAAAACAGTGGCTTGGTTTAATACAATCAGCAGTTTAGTGAAGTTGAGTGTTCTTTGTCTCATTTCTCTAACTGGGATTGTCCTGTTAGTGAATGGCAAAAAGGAGAATGTGTCCAGGTTTGAGAATGCTTTGGACGCTGAACTTCCCAATGTCTCACAGATTGCAGATGCCATTCTTCAAGTGTACTATTCATATCTAGGATCATCATTCCTCATCACCATAGCAGGTAAATCCATTCTTAAAATTGTCAATAGTGGGTAAATAAGATAAGTGGGTAATAATTCCTAAAATAGGAATAAAACTTAGGGGAAAGGCTAATATGATTGTACAATGTTTGTACTGAAATTCTACCTTCTCTATAATTTTGTTATAATTAAAATACCCATCTATATTCATTCATGTAGACTATATAGACTTTATCTTTCTTCAAATCATGTATTTTGTATAAAACTCAAGGATGCTAAGAATTTTCAAAAGAGAACTGAGATTATGCTATATTCTCAATTTTATTTCCTTAATCCCACCATCTTGAATTTAGTAATTATCTAAGGAATATATTAGTAAAATTTTATTTATAGCTGGACGGTGGTGGTGCACACCTTTAATCCCAGCACTTGGGAGGTAGAGTCAGGTAGATTTCTGAGTTCAAGTCCAGCCTGGTCTACAGAGTGAGTTCCAGGACAGCCAGGGCTACACAGAGAAACCCTGTCTCAAAAAAAAACAAAAAAAAATTATATTTATAAAGCCTCAGATTTTAATATACTTAATATCAATGTGGAAACTTTATTCTCTTCCCAGAAATACTCTCATGCTTGTTGTAGGTCATCATCATTTCTTTATGTGTTTCTCAGTCATTTGATATTCTTCAGTTGAAAATTCTTTGTTTAGCATTATACATTTTAATATGGTTATTTGGTTATCTGGAGTGTAACTTCTTGAATTCTTTGTATATATTGGATATTAGCTCTCTATCAGATGTAGGATTGGTGAAGATCTTTTCCCAATCTGTTGGTTGCCATTTTGTCCTATTGACAGTGTCCTTTGCCTTACAGAAGTTTTGCAGTTTTTTGAGATCCCTTTTGTCAATTCTTAATCTTAGAGCATAAGCTATTGGTGTTCTGTTCAGGAAACTTTCCCTGTATCCATGTGTTCGAGAATCTTCCCCACTTTCTCCTCTATTAGTTTCAGATTGACTGGTTTTCTGTGGAGGTCCTTGACCCGCTTGGACTTGAGCTTTGTATAAAGAGATAAGAATGGATTGACTTGCATTTTTCTACATTCTGGCCTCCAGTTCAAACAGCACTATTTTTTAAAAATGCTGTCTTTTTTTCCATTGAATGGTTTTAATTCCTTGGTCAAAGATCAAGTGACTACAGGTATGTGGGTTCATTTCCAGGTCTTCAATTCTATTCCATTGATCTCCCTCCTGTCTCTGTACCCATACCATACAGTTTTTATCAAGATAGGTATTTCAATCAGCAAAAAGTAGTTGGTTATGATATTTGAGGACCTACTGTGCCAATGGGAATTCTTATCAAGCCAGTTGTTATAGTTGCTTACAGGTTGCACATCTTGGTAATTAAATTTTTTTCTATGGTTGTCTGTCCTAGATCCTTCCAGAACCATGAAAACTAGCCTTGAAATATGTTTATGTCTTCATGTTTTATGACTAATGTGTGTGGTATCTTCAATAATAACATTGACAATAAGTAGTAAATTTTTTAGGGTGTGAGGGGTGGAGAATGTTATAGAAAGTTGTTGATTGAAAGCTCCAAAAGCAAAAATTCACCCATGATTGGCACTGGCATTTTTTGTTTGTCCTATCTAGTACTTTTGCTGTCATTTAATGGCAATGCAATACCATTCCAACTCTCTCTCCCCCTCTCTCTCTCACTATGTGTGTGTGTAAATATATGGCTATATTAGGAAGCTTCTACAGTCACAGGTATCTGGGCAGCCTTTTTAAAGGTCTTTAGAGTTATCTCCCCCTTCCAGTATTCCCTCAACATCCTGCCCTCCCATCCTTCACCATGGTTTAAAACTTCCCTATCTGTTACTCTATTCTAACATTTTTATGTTTTTATGTATACTCTAAACATCACTTCTCTGTCAGACATAAAGCTAATTAAGGTTTTCTCCCAATTCTGTAGGCTTCATTTTCATTGTTTTGATGATTTTCTTTGGTGTACAAATGGTTTGGTTTTTTGACGTTTGGGGGTTTGTCTTTAAATTTCTCAAGGTCGTATTCAACAATTGTAGGTTTTAATTCCTCTACTATCAGAGTTCTGTTATATTCAAAAAGTCTTTACCCCTGTTTACCAGATGAACTCTTATGTTGTCATCCAATATATTCAGAATATCAAACCTCATGTCGAACTTCTTGATTTATTTTGACTTCAGTTTTGTTTACTATGAAAGATAGGAACCTATTTTAATCTTCTACATGTAGATTTCCAAATCCATTTCTTAAAGATGGTATATTTTATTCAATGTAAGATTTTTTTTTTTTACTTCTTGGCCAACAATCATGTGGCTGTAGAGATATGAGCTTATATCTGGATCGTTAATTCTATTTCTCTCATAAATACATCTGGCATCTGTTTGTTAGTTGTTTTGGGTTTGGTGGGGTTTTTGCAGTTCCAAAGCATTTTTACAGCCATGGCTCTGTAGAATAATGTGAATTGCTGATGCTATCAGCAATGTTTTAATTGTTTGAGATTATTTTGTTTATCTTGGTTATCTCTTTTTCAATATAAATGTTAAGTTTTTATATAATTTCTATGAAAATTTGTTTTGAAATTACTTTTCTATATTCTTGTGTCTTTCTGATTAATTTGTTTCTTCAGTGATCTAAAGTTTCTATGCATAGATGTTTTGCTTCCATGGTTAAGCTTATTTCTAGAAGCTCTTGGAGTGATTGTAAATTAGTAACCATAAATTCTTTAAGCATATTTTCATAATTCTTTCTTGACTATGACAGATAGTTGTGCTGTATACCACACAACTTGATGGGCAAAGATGGTATTTTAAGTTTTTCAGTTTTGTTGTTAAGTCAGCTGTCATTCTTATGGGGTAGGATTTTTTTTTAATAGATGACTTGGAGTTTCTCTCTTGCACCTTTCTGTGCCAATACCATGTGGTATTTATCAATATTGCTCTGTAGTGTAGCTTGAATTCAGGGATGGTGTTTCCTTTAGCAGTTCTTTTATTTTTGAGAATAATTTTTGTTATCCTGGGTTTCTTGTTATTCCAGATAATTTTGAGAATTGCTCTTTCTATTTCTGTAAAGAATTGAGTTGGAATTTTGATGGAAATTGCATTGACTCTGTACATTGCTTTTGGTAAAATGGCCATTTTTACCATGTAGAATTTGGTAGAATTTTCGAGGTCTCTTAAATATATTCTCATATTCTCTGCAATAGGGATATTGTGACTTTTTCCTTTCCAATTTGTATCTTTTGACCTCCTGTGATTGTCTAATTGTTCTGGCTAGCACTTCAAGCACTATAATGAATAGGTAGGTAGAGAGAGACAGCCTTGTCTTGTCCCTGATTTTAGTGGGATTGCTTCAAGTCTTTGCCCATTTCGTTTCATGTTAGTTATTGGCTTATTGTGTATTGCTTTTTAAAAAAAGTTTTATTTATTATTTTACATACATACATTGTAGCTGTCTTCAGACACACCAGAAGAGAACATCAGATCTCCTTACAGGTGGTTATTAGCCACCATGTGTTTGCCTGGATTTGAACTCAGGACCTTCAGAAGAGTAGTCAGTGCTCTCACCCGCTGAGACATCTCAGAAGCCCTTGTATATTGATTTTATTATGTTTATGTATGGGTTCTGATGATGCCAAGTAGCCTTGTTTGCTTTTGCTTAGGTTCTTGCCCTAGCCTCTTGCCATCTGTTTATCTCTGACATTAGCTGGTCTTGCTGTCTCTGACTGGAGCTTGTTCCTCCTGTGAGTCTGTGAGCCTGTGATTTAGGTATGTCAGCACTCCTAAGACACCAGCTCTCTCTGGGCAGAATTTGTTTATGGAGAGATGTGGTTCAAGGTCTGCTCCATGATGCAGAGGGAAAGAAGGTTTTTGCCCCTGACAGATCCAGAGTTCCTGTGTCCTGTGGTCTCTAGTTGGTTCCCACTTAGGCCAGGTATTGGAGCAGTAGTGAGTGTTGTTCTTACCTGTGATCTTAGGTGTGTCAGCACTCCTGGGAGATCAGCTTTCCCTGGTAGGATTTGTATGTGGAGACCTGTAATCTTAGGTATGTCCCATTTTTCCTCATTTGTTAAAAATAATTTCATTTCTCCTACCAAGGATCTTGATTACAGTATTTCATTCCTCTATTCCTCCAAGTTCCTCCTACCTCCTCTCCACTTTGACCCATTCCCTCACTGCGTCTTAGGAGAAAAAACACAGGCTTAGGCTTCTAATAAAACAACCAAACATACCAAAATAAAATATAATAAAATAAAGAAAAATCTTAATGTGATCATCAAGGTTGGGCAAGGAAATCCAAGGGAAAGGAGAGAGCACTACAAGAAGACAGAATTGGGCTGAAGAGATGACTCATCTTTTAAAGGCTAGGCTTAGAATCAAAACAGTCGTCTCGCCAGCAAGAAGACATGCGGACACTAGGATCCTTCTGCAGCAACTGTTTATTGCCTCATCCAGAGGAAAAAAGGACCGAGCCAATAATCAGCACTGCTTATATACACCACAACACGGCGTGTCCACCCACAGCGCGGCGAGTCCGCCCATGATTGGCTGTTTGCTCACCACCCCACGTGACGCCCCGGGATGGGCCATGACTTGGCGTCTTTTCATTCTACGCACATGCGCAAACAGTTCTCTACGCACATGCACAGTTGTTTACCAGGAGTCAACAGCGGAAGTAGGCGCCATCTTGTCATGGCGAATGTCTCTCCAGCTCTACCACTCTCCACATCTCCCCCTTTTGTTTTAGTTAAAAGGGAAGGCCAAATATAGCAAGTCAGAGAGTGCTTTTGCTCTGCCAGGGCCCCTGTCTTAGGTCATTCCGCATCAAACCTGCAGCCGCCTTACCCGTCATAGGATTATCACCCCCCCCCCACCTGAGGGCTCCATGTCTTAGGTTGGTCTGCGTTTGGGGAAGGTTGCCCGTCTCTGGGTACCCTAGCACTGGCATAGCTCGTCTACTCTGACCCTACTGGGCGGTCACTAGCAAAGGCGCTAGTGGCAAGGGGAGGAACGAGACAGCAGGAGGTTTTATGATTTGTGTAGCATGGACAACCACACCATGGGAGAAG
>NW_022196899.1:9474715-9485634 GCF_008632895.1 Mastomys coucha
CTCCTGTGTCTAGTATACTGGTAAAATTCTTTCCCTCTATAGACAACTGTAACGTGGGCCTGGTCTTATGGTCAACTACCAGATGAGCAAAGTCTGTCCCAGATGAGCCAAGCCTGTTGGTGCCCCTTGGCAGTCCTGTAGAGGGGAAACAATCATGTAAGCTGGGGAGGACTATTAACTGAGCAATCCTATCTCCTGGGGAGATGGAGAAGACTCCCTGTGGGCAAGAACAAAGAACCTGTAGTTCCCCAGTGTAATCTGCAAGTCTTTCAAGTTGCACAACGGCAAAATTGGCACCAGGCTCACACCTGCCGACTGACTCAGCAAGCTCCCCGATAGGGGTGCACTCCACTGGAGCACAGACACGGCCACCACCAGCATCTTCATACACTGGAAAGGCACGCAAGAATTTACTCTTGTCTCCTCCAGACAAATGGAATCCAAACAGAGTCCATCAGTGCACAGCGGGAGGTGCACCCGGAAGAGCAGGCTGGACAGCATAAAGTGTTCCTCGGCTCTGATCTCTCGCTCCCTTTCACTTTCGATTCTGGAGAGGCGGCAAATGCTCATCTGGATGATACCTCTCTTCCTCATAGCGAGCCGCTTCTCCCTCCAAGTCCTCCTCCTCGGAGGGGCTCAATTCCTCAGAGCTATCAAGCTCGAGGGCCTCCAATTTCTTAACTGGGTAGAGGGGCTTCGGTCTCGAAGCTCCATCCCTTTCTCTAGTTTTCTCTCCCAGGGTGTTCTTTCCCTTATCTCTAGCTTCGCAGGTCGAGCGGAAGGGTCTGTGTCCTTAGGTATACCCTTTTTTCCCTTTTTTCTCTCCCTTTTATCCTGGCTAGCCCCCACTCTCCCATTATGCTCTGTTTCTGACATGCTATCTTGTAACTCCTCAAGTGCCCTCTGTCCCGATGCTACAGAGGTGCAGCATTTCTCATCCTCCAGGCAAGAATGTATCAAATGCCAAATGGACATCGTAACAAGCGCCACTAACACAATTACCGCAGCTTCGGCCGTGCTCTCTAACCTTGAGGAAGGGTCGGAGGAATTAAAATCAAACAGCATGACTCTCAGAGCTTACCTTGTCCTGCAGTTCTGAATCCTCTCTGTGAGCATCCTGGGTTTTCGGCACCAGTCATTGCCGTTGCCAGCACAGTCATCCCAGCAAGAAGACACGCAGACACTAGGATCCTTCTGCAGCAAGCGTTTATTGCCTCATCCAGAGGAAAAAAGGACTGAGCCAATAATCGTGCCCGCCCACAGCGTAGCATGTCCGCCCATGATTGGCTGTTTGCTCATCACCCCACGTGATGCCCCAGGATGGGCCGTGACTTGGCGTCTTTTCATTCTATGCACATGCGCAAACAGTTCTCAAACGCACATGCACAAACAGTTGTTTACCAGGAGTCAACAGCAGAAGTAGGCGCCATCTTGTCATGGCGAATGCCTCTCCAGCTCTACCGCTCTCCACATATAAGAGAAAGCACAAGAATCAGAGGCTAACTTGTTCACATATTCTTATGTCCCATAAAAGTAAAAATTGAAATCTATAATATATATGCAGAGAATCTGATGCAGACCTTTAAAGACACTGTGCTTGCTACTTCAGTCTCTTTGGATTTGTATGAGATTTACTCAGTTGATTGAAAAGTTCTTGTTCTGATGTCCTGTGTTCTTATATTCTTTCTGCCACATCTTCATTGTATTCCCTGAACTCTGAGAGAAAGAATTTGATGAAGTCAATTCATTTAGAGCTGTGTTTCCCAAGGTTTCTCTATGCATGTATAATATATGCGTGGAGGGTCCTATATTTGTTCCCATCTGATGCAAGATAAAGCTTCTCTGATGATAGATGAATACGGCACCAATCTACAGGTCTTGAAAAATATCATTAAAAACCATTTTATTGTTACTTTTTTATGTTTTTATAAAATTAGTTTTTGTCCTATTCTAGGTTCCTGGTCTATCTAGTCTCTGGTTTTCAGTTACCCTAACAGTGTTGGGGGTAAATTTGATTTAATGGAGTAGGTTTTAAATCAAATTGGTTGTTGGTTGGTTATTCACACAAGTTTTGTGCCCCCGTTCATTTGGCAATTTCTGCAGACAGGACAGATTGTAGACCAATTTTTTTGTATCTGAGTCTGAGTTTACATTTCCCTTTTCATCACCTGAAAAGTACCTTCTCAAATCAAAATCATTAAATGTGGGTGTTTTATATAGGCACTAGCTGAGCCTCTACATGTACAATGAGTTTTGTGGGTATTTTCTTCAGCCTTTGCTGTCCATTTGTGTAGAGCAACCTGTTGAGTTTTCAGCAATCTGGGTTGTTTGGTGCTTTCCGTAGGAACCTTCAGCTAACATAAACTGGATGCAACTAGTACTGGAAGATTCATTTGGTGAGAAGAGATGGTCAGTTGAGGCTATATCTCCCTCATAATTTGGAGATTTTTATTAGAATAGCCTTCATATATTTTTGCATTTCCAATGCACTATGCTTACATAACCTTCAAATGTTCCTCAATTCTAGATATCTCTTTCCACAATTCCTCTGTCAACCATACCTATTTCTTTCCCTGTCTGATCCTTCTGATTGCATCCAGCTCTCTAGTCCCAATCAACCTAAAAAAATCAATTCTATTTCCCCCATCTCAGGTAAATATATATGTCACCCAGTCCCTTCCTTTACATATAACCTTTATGGGTCAAAAGATTATAGCTTGCTTATCATTTATGAAATGGTTAATATCCACATGTAATAAAATACAAGCCATATTTATCATTCTGGACCTGAGCCACCTTACAAAATTATTGTTATTCATTCTTCTGTTGAAGGAAATATCAGATGTTTCCAATTCAGGACTAATATGGATAGAGAAAAAAATGAACATGATTAAACAAGTGTCCTTGTGATAGGATGTAGTGTCCTAACATGCCTAAAAGATGCATTACTGAACAGAACATCAATAACACATGCCCTAAGGTCAACAACTAATAAATGAGACCTCATAAAACTAAAAGGCTTCTGTAAGGTGAAGGGGACCATCATGTAGAGAAATTGGTAACTACACAATGGGAAAATATTTTTTCTAACTTTATATCCAATTAAAAGATAATATCCTAAATATATGAAGAACTGACAAAAATATGGTATTAAAAAAACAAGTAATCCAATTAAAGAGTGTAGTGCAGATATAAGCACATAATTCTCAACAGGAAAAATTCATTTGGGTGAGAAAACCTTTAAAAAGTGTTCAACATCCTTAGTACTTATGGAAATGTAAATCAAAATTACTTTGAGTTTCAATCTTATACTTGTCTGAATGGCTATGATTCAAGTGCTGGTGATAATGTGCCATAAGGGAACACATCTATTGCTGGTGGGAGAACAATCTTGCACAGTCAGAGCTTAGAGAGAACTAGAATGGGTGAGCTGAGGTATTATGAGTAGCACTTGTTGATGATACTCTGTAGTGTGACAACCATGAACAGTGCAATGTCCTTGTGTTATGCCTTCACATGCATGGCTGTAGTGAAGATGCATTATCCAAGACACTTGAGCACTATGATAAAGACCTCAAGTTTGTTATGTGTTTGATTTTGAATTAATATTTGGCATTGCACATCCAAAAATTTTTTATTGCTGCTAAATTCTCATGACCCCCACTTTCAGCTAAATGGCCTCACACAGGATCATAGCCCACACTTCGAGAACCTGAGCTTTTGGAACACTGCCAGAATGGCATAGGATATCAGAGACCACACTATATAATGTCATTTACAAATTTATTATATGAATCTTATAGAGTTAGATTCTTAGATTATTGATTGTGAATGAACAAAACTGTATCCTTCACATTGTCTCATCGGACATTTTATATACCTGAAACAGAGTGCATATGTCTAGATTCTTGTGTTGAGGAAGCATTGAAGATAACCAAGCACTATTTTACATGCTTTAGACTCAGTGAATACCTGAGTATATGTGTTAGATAAGGGTACTCTGTCTCAGTAAAAGGAAGACAATAGACAATCCCTAGTGACAAAAACAATTACTTTATGAAAGACCTAATTGCACTATCTCTGTGAGATGGGACTTTAGAAACTGCACATGCTTAATGTATCCTTTTTCTAACGTGTTTATTTCTTTTTCTTAGGAGAAATAAAAAGGCCAACTGAAACAATTCCAAAAACATTAATTTGTGGTCTATCCATTGTGACTGTGTTATACTTACTGACTAATATATCATACTTGGCAGTTTTGACATCCCTGGAAATCATCTCTTCAGGTATAATGAGGGTTATTGATTTTAAGTAGTATGTTAATCAAAAGATGAGGCACACACAGTTTTTCTCTTGGATAGTTTCATTCTCATATAGATGGTTATAAAATGACATAGATGCATAAGGAAGGTTTAGAAGGGAACACTTACTCAAAGAAGACATTGGATTAGAGTATTTACAAGTATATCTGCAACACAGGGACTTTAAAGGGGATTATCTGGGGAAGGCATGGCATTGCACAATTTACAACTCATTCTACAGTATAGTAGCTGAGTTTTAGACCATTCATACTGGGATATCTCTATCATGCAGTGCCAGAGCTCCACAAATAGGATGTCCTTTTTTTTCTGAATTGTCACTGACAAACAGGTGGGTTTTGATAATATATGAGATAGGCAGCATAACAACCAGGAGAGCAAGAATTCATTTTCCTGCCACTGAGTTGTCTGGAAGTTCACAAATATCCACTTTTAATTTGCTTTACTGGACAAAAACAATCACAATATATAACACATTCAAGCAGTAAGAGACCCCTCCTAGAAAGAACTTGCCAAGTCATATTACAAATGTATGGCTGCAGAAAAAAATAAAGAATGCTCTTCTATTTCTGTCAAGCAAAAAATAATTTTGACATTCTGAATTTTCATTTAACTTTTGTAGATTCTGTTGGTGTTACATGGATGAGCAGAGTCTTTCCTTCCATGCAGTGGATAATTTCTTTGTTGATCTCAGCTTTCCTACTTGGCACTGCTTCTTGTGGAATAGTTTCTGCATCAAGATTATTCTACTCTGCAAGTCAAGAGGGACAGTTTCCTTCTATCTACTCAATGCTTAATGACCATCACTCTCCAGTTGTAGCTGTCATCCAGATTATTATTTTATCTTCTATTCCATTAATATTTTCAAGTATGATTTATTTAGTGAAATATGTTAGTCTAGGAGCATGGTGTGTAAACTTGCTACATATGATTGGATTGCTTAAGTTAAGGTACCAGAACCCTGATCAACCAAGACATTATAAGGTAAGTCAGCATGTAAATACTAATATTGAATTCTGTCTTGTTCAAGCTCTGTGATATTCTTCTAACCATTTGCAAACCCCATATGAGAAGCAACTGCCCTATGTCTTCTTTTCCAGCTTTTGTGATATGACATATGTAAGGATTCCTTCTTATTGTATGAAATGTGAAAACTGATGCACTTCAGGGAAGATAGATGTCATCATTGTCTTCTTGCAACCAAATGACAATACTAAGGCGGAAACAATAGCTTCCATGCTCAAATGAACTCACTCACATTGCCATGGACTGGGTTTTCTGCGGGAATCCCTTGTTCTGTGGGATGAGTATAGTTCTGGTCAGTTGGGCAAAAGTTTCAGTGGATGAAAAACAGAGTCAACACAAGGAAATTGTGAATCTGAGTATATTTGCACAAGGTAATATTCAGGCTTATACAGTATACAGAAAAAAATAGCAGATGACAAAAGTAGCGTAGGCAGATGATGATCACATCAAGGTGAAAGTCTTACTTTATTTATATCAGAGTAAAAACGAAGCATATATACATCATTCAAAGTCAATATAGAAATTTCATTTTGTTGAGCACAATCTAGTGAATGTGATTCTGTCATATAAACTTTAATATCAAAATCAAATTAGATGCCATTTTTAAAATATTCATTTAATTATTTTTTGAGTTAACCATAGGAGTCTTCAGACACACCAAAAGAAAGCATTGGATCCCATTACAGATGGTTGGGAGCCACCATGTAGTCCCTGGGAATTGAATTCAGGACATCTGTAAGAGCAGCCAGTGTTCATAAATGCCCCAAGATGCCATTTTAACATAAAAAAATCTGAAGAAACAAATTAACTAAGTCACTATATAGGTACATGCACAATGCATCTCAAATTCCTGTTTATTAATTTTCTGTATTTTTCTGAGCATTGGTCATAGTATACGATAAACAGTATTTCAATATGGTGAATTCCTATATTGGAAAAACGAGCTTTTGGACAGTATGAAGTCACCAGAAAACTGAGAACTAAGTAAACAAAACTGTTAAATAACACAATGACCACACCTACATTAAGAATCTATTTGTTATCAGACATTATAAACGTATATACTGAAAATAATCATAGTGAAGTAAACAAAGTCTCCTGTGTAACAACATAATGTATAAAACTGAGAGATAGTCCATAAAAACACAAAAGCTAAACATGTCCATGTAATATTAGAATTCATTTAGGCACATTTGTTTCAGCAAAAAGAAAGAACTAGACTTAGAAATATTGTGATGTGACAACAAATAGAACAAGAAATTAAGATGGTACCTCCATAAGAGACAGAGAAGACCACTTGCCATTGACACAAAAGAATTGAAGGTATTAGTCAGGTACTGTCAGAGCCTCCCAGGAGATACCTATATTTAGGCTGGCTTGTCCTTCCTTCAGTCTCTGCTCCATAGTTAATCTCTGCAACTCCTTTATTACAGATGGACATTACCATCAAGTTTTAAATCAAATTTTAAATCAAATGATTATGAAGGTGTTTAACTATCCAGAATATTGATGTATTGCTAAAACCACCCCTTAAAAAGATGCCAAAAATTATAAAATCATCACCAGGTCCCCCTTTGTAATAATACATTCCAGACCATGATCTTGTATTACAGTTAAGATTTTCCACTAAGATACTTGTTAGTGTTATATATGAATTGGTAAGTTGTAAAGTAGAAGTATACTATGTAGAGACAATGGAAAAAGAAAAAATATTAGTAATAATAGAGATCTACCCGAGGAAACCCACATTGTCTTTGTAATATATAATATAATACTGGATTTTTAAAATCCAAACACATCAAAATTATTTCAGGCTACTAATCCGAAACATTAAATACTATGAAAGCATAGGATGATATATTTCAAAACTTGAATGAAAATAACTTTTGAAAGTAAAAAAGAAGGTACTGAGGGTAAGCAGACACAGGGGAGAGAAGGAGATAATTATTTTTAAAAAAGGATGGGAATATACAACAATGCAAGTTTTGTTTGAAAGTAAATAAGAGCTAAGCAAGTGTGATATATCCACCGAAACTATCTTATAAAACTAATGGGGCAATAAGGACATTTCAAGACAAATCATCAAACTATCTGTGGGGAATTAACTTAAAGGAATACTATATGTAACAAAGGAAGAAAGACTATCTTTATCATGAAACCAACACGAAGGACATACTTCATGGGAAGAATAGATGCACAAAGAAGAAATACAAAGGAATCCATTATTACTAGCATGGTTAACAAGTAAACTCCTCATACAGAGGAGAGAGAAGAAAGCACAATAATCCAGAAAAGCAGAAAAATAAGACAAAATATTCAGTTTTAAGCCATACCTAATGTTAAATCAAATGCAAACAATTTCAAAACACCAAATACAGAAAAAGACTAGCTTAATAGATGAAAAATAATATCTAGCTGCTTATCATCATTAAAAAATATATCTCTTAGTATAATTGCCTTTAAATTGGTAAAGAGTGTAAGACATCTTACTTAACAAAGGGAAGTTGGAAACTAGCTCATGTGACTATTCAGATATTGACATAGGACTTCAAAATTCAATAAAATGATTAGTAAAGCACTACAAATTATTGAAATGAACAGTTCATCAAGAGTGTATATGAATAGCAAATATTCAATAAATGATTGTCATCCTCAATTTCATTTTAAAGTCACTAAACACTAATATGCATGAAATGTCAGATAGGTCCTGCTGTAATAATGCTGAGAGACTTCCACATAGCACTCTGGTCTTTACATAGTCCATCCAAACTAAAAGGAATTAAAGATATCTTCAGAATGTACCATTTAATATCTGCGAATTATGCTTTTCTCTCAAAAGTCTATAAATTTAGGTAACAATACAAACCTTCAAAATTTATTGTGTGTGTTTCTCTGTGTGTGTGAATATGTGTGTGTGTGTGTGTGTGTGTGTGTGTATTTATATTAAAAAGAAGTAGCCGGAGAAATTGTAGAAACACAGAATTTGGGGAAGGAGAGTTCAGCTAAAACTAAGGGCCATCTGAGCGAAAAGTAATTCAATGGATTCTTCCAAAAATGCATACATATATGAAGATGAAATCAATTAAACCAACAAATAGTTGGGGAGATAAAGGCCCAACTGGGCATCTCTTTTCACCAAATGAAGTTTAAGTACAAGAAATGGGTTACAACAAAAGAGTTGTTTGCAAAAAAGGCTCCATGGAAACCCCCAAACAACTTAGGCTATTTTCTGCTTCCTGCAGACTGACAATATGCCCCTACTGAAGCCAACACCTTCCCAACTCACTCAACAAAGAGAGAGATGTTGAGCTAGTGCCCACCTAGAGTCTTCACTCCTCAGTAGTATTCTTGGTATTGTAGAGAACTCTTTAATGCACTGCTGATTTCTACCAACATTTAAGGGTTGAGAGCAATACTTCTCAAACAATTCCATAAAATCTAAAGAATAGAAATGCTAAAAATAATTCTACAAAGCCACCATTACCTTAATACTACAATAATAATCCATAATAATAAGAAAAATACAATAAAAAGTAGAAAAATTATTAAACAATTTTGTTAGTGAATATACACACAACAATTTGTAATAGAATATTTCTAATCTAAATTTGAGAGTATATCAAGAGGATAAGACACATGGAACTTTGGTTTAATTACAGGAATAAAAGAATAATTGAACATATTTAAATCAGTGAAAGTACTATTATACATAATTAGACTTCAGGCTTGAAATCATATTTAATTTTTTCAATATGTTTTTATACATATGCATATAGAGGACATAACATAGAAACGAGATCAGAATAGATGATAATGCCTAAAATGGAGAATTATGAAGAGAACATAATCAAACATTTATTAGAAAGATAAGCAAGAACAATTTTCAAGAAAGGAATGTGTAAACATAAAGGGAAACCAAATGAGGTAGAATAAGAACACAATAGAATTATGTATGTATATGAAAATTCCAAGAGTAAATTTCACTATATCTACAAACATACCATTATACTTTGCTAATTAAAAATTAATAAAAGGAAAAAAAGTAATAGATAAAGGAAGAAAAGGAGGAAAAGAAGGAAGGAGGGAATGAGAAAGGGAAAATGTGGGCTATGTTTAAATATATAGTTAGTTTTCATAATTCAGTAAAAGACCATAATGATTAAAAGTTCTATGATGCTGTTATTTTATTTATGGCAATGGTGTCTACTAAGGAGCCATTTTTGCTAATGTTTGTAAATGAAGTACTGGCTTTAGTGAATGTTAACTCAATGTGATGGATAGAATAAAAATTCATGGACACTACAGGTAAATAATTAACTTGACATTGAATTTTTTAAAATAATACTTAACCTGCAATCAATTTATTTGTATAAGCTAATATCATGACTATCTAGTTTTGAAGATATGTATGCATTCACTTCATCGTGGTTCTTTAACATATATAAAGTCTCTTTTGTAACAAGAACTTAACATGTCAACAAAAAAATGTTCATTTTCGTTTTCAGGTGTGGCTGCCATTTATATTTGGATCTATAGCTTCATCACTTTTCCTCATTTTTGCACCAGTGATTCAGTCTCCTAATATAGAGCATGTATATCAATTTATGTTTCTTATCTGTGGACTTCTGTGTTATTGGCTTCAAGCTAAACTTAACAGACATGATGTTTGTTTTGACACAATTACTTGCTACTGCCAACTACTTTTCAATGTCTCTCCATCTGAAGATCAAGAAAAATTAATTCCTTCTCCAATTCCAGACTAAAGAAGTATATTTGAAAAGAAAGAAGCTAAACTATTTTAAAAATGAGCACAATTTTATTGCAACTTTGATTTCATATATATACACTCTTAAACAATGCTTGCTCACATTATCCCCACTCCCCAAAAAATATTGCAAATTTTCTACTCCACCTCTTAAACATCTTTATCCTATGAAAAATTAGTAGAAATAAGATTAAAGGTTAAAAACAAATTAAAAGGATATGGAAATTTTATTTCTCATTAAGAGAAATATAAGTGTTCACAATGTTTTAGCATGTTGGCAAATGTACTTTGCTACACAGAAAAAAACTTAGAACTTTCAGGTAGAGTTATCACACAAGTCATATTTAGCATAGTTTTATTAAAAGGAAAAGTTTGTGTAATGTGCTGCATATACAATGAAATAGTTGTACTTTATCCACAGAGCCAGTCAGTGGTTCATTTCTGACTACTCTCTGTCTACACTGATAGACTTCAAGAGTGATGACAGAGACCACACAACCTTCAATGCTGAAAATATGTTCTCACTGGTTTTCAGAGAAAGTTACCCAGCCCTATCTATACTACTAATTTGAAAGGGTTTATAAAATCCAGAATTCTGAATGACTGAAGATTTACTTAATGATTTAAGAAGTAGGGATTCATGGCCTATTGTAATGTGTGAGGTATTTGCTTAAGCAGTCATAGAGATTTGACAGCAAACAACTTTGAATGAGACCACATAGCATCTGGTAAATAGGATTCAAAAAAGTACACTGAGCTCCTGTCTATGCAATCAAATTTAGTGTATAAAGCAAACTATTATGTAACAT
>NW_022196899.1:9485645-9487507 GCF_008632895.1 Mastomys coucha
AAGAATGTCTTAAAAACCTGAAAAGATATCTATTTCTTCAAAGAACAATTAAATTGGTTATTATTATATACTGATGGATATTTGACTTATTACTTAATTAGAATTTTAGACAAAAAATTGGTTTTTCTCTATAGTAACTTTTATTCTAGTCACATGTTTTATTTGATTTTATGTGTATATAAATACACTGTGATTGTACAGATGGCCATAAGCTATCGTGTATAAATTTAAAATCAAAAGGTTTTGCTTATTCTGCTTGCTCCAGTGTAATCCGCTGGGACTATATTCATAACGTCAGATATCACTGTGAGTGGTTCTGGTTGCTGAGATTCTGAACTCGGGACTTTTGGGGGAACGGTCACTGTTCTGGCCTGCTGGTCCATTTTGTCCAGCGCTATGTCACATGTTCTATCTTTTTATTAATATGTAGAAACTTATTCTAGTAAATTTTGAAATATTATTTTGATCTCTAAATGGATATTATATATTCACAGGTGACTATTTCTTCTCAGACTTTCAAATTATTATTACTTAAACATATTGGATATATTGATTGATTTTTGGCTACATTCCTTTTTTATTATATTTAATGTTCCTTTTTATACTAACAGATTGTCAATTTTTTTATTTGAATTTTAAAGAAGGAAGATATATACTCCTCCCTGAGAGCGTCTTTGCTCTAGTCTTCATTTATATTAAAAGACATGTTTTTCCTTTTGATTATGTGAAATATTTCATTTTCATTTTTATTTTTTTGCATCTTTTAAGGCATGTTTTGCTTGTTGCTCATATTTAAAGACATGCTGCCTTGCGCTGGTTTTAATAATCCATTATGAAATGACGTGTCACTCCACTTCCTAATTTTTAACCCCACCGTGTTCTGGGGATGGGGCTCCTTTGATATTGATACATAATGGCAGTCTTATACCCTTGTTTGCCAAGGGGATTCAGATGCAGTATCCTTTTATAAACATGTTTTTGTGCCGAGTCTTTCAGCGGAACATTTTTTTATTGGCCAACAGAAGTTTAATTGTCTGTAAGAGACTCCATCTTTTTCTAAGAGTCAACAGTGATTTCCTTATATTCCTAGAGGGGACATCTTGGGCCTAAGCGTTGCTAATTTGCAACTAAAGTGCCTGAGACATCTTCTAGTTATTGTTATTTTTAATCTTTTAAGTTTTTATATCATGCAGACTCATTCCCGGAGTCCAAAAGATAATCAAAATTCGCTCACTCCCAGAGCTTCTATGTGAAAGTCATTTATTGATAACTAAATTAAAAGCCTATTGAAGGCAAAGCCATTGAAAAGGCTCCTAGCTTGGGAGCTGCTACAGAAATCAACAAAAATGTATACAGCCATACCACCCTGAACGCGCCAGATCTCGTCTGATCTCAGAGACTAAACAGTGTCGGGCCTAGTTAGCACTTGGATGGGGCACCCAGATGAAGATGTCTATGCCCAGCTGCCCTCAACACACCAGCGCTGCTTCACATGGACTTCATAGAAGATAGACTGCAGAGAGACTATGGCAAATCCCAGACTCTACTAGTGTAAAGACATATCTTGGCATTTGGTATGGATGGATGGTGCAGAAAACGCCGGTCTCTCTGGTGGTAAAGTCAACCGAGACACAGACACATGCCAAGGCTGTGTCATATAGCCTGGGACGACAGAGCCAGAGATAGGCTCAACACACCTTGATGATTCCCATACAGAATATGTGCCAAGCTACATGACCTTTTTCCTACTCTTGTTTTTAACAAGAAAAAGGCTTCTTTTTTGTTTTCTAATATAAAGGGAGGAATTGTAACCCTCCTGATTTGAGACCTGCCTCTGATAGCCACACCTCTCTGCCCATCTC
>NW_022196899.1:9487579-9488413 GCF_008632895.1 Mastomys coucha
CCTGGTTTCAGTTACATTCGAAAGCTCCACCCCCACAGAGTAACAAGGAAGTTGCTGATTGGACTATTTACACTGACATATTTTGGGGGGAGTGGTTTTTGCCCCAGTTTTTTTACCTATTAGGGGTACAAAGTATGATCATTAAATTCAAGATGGCTGAACAGTAAAGTCTGCTATCTAATTTTTACCCTTCCATGTGGGTAGGTATTTCTGTGGCCACTCTGTCCTATCTCCTTCTATCTCTTCCTATTTCTTTCTAACTCCATATTTCAAGATAACCCACTCCTTAACGTTGGTGCTGGTAGCCAACAGACCTCTGTTCCACCTGTCACACAGTATTAACACCAGAAATGGGAGTTCAAATTCTGCCTACTGGAGTCTTTGGGTCCTTGCCTACAGAGACTTGGGAGTTCCTTATAGGGAGGAGTAGCTCAATTGTGAAAGGATTGCAGATATATCCAGGTATTATTGATGGTGATTATCAGGGGGAAATTAAGATTCTGGCTGCTTCACCTCGTGGTGTTATTACAGTGCCTGCTAATCAGACAGTTGCTCAGATCAGGTAATTCTGACCCAAATTCTCCTAGATTTTCAACTAGAGAAGGAATGTCAGCTTTAAAACAGGTAGAAAGAGCTATTTAAAATCAATTTGTTACTTATATAGATTATTCTTTACCTTTGCATTTGTTAATTTTCAATACAGCTCATGTTCCTACAGCATTTTTATGGCAAAAAGCACCTCTCATGTGGATACATTCAAGGGTGTCTCCTAAACGTAATATCTTGCCATAATATGAGGCAGTAGCTCATATGATCATGCTTGGTAGAAAGTAA
>NW_022196899.1:9489466-9491873 GCF_008632895.1 Mastomys coucha
GGCATCCTAATACTTCAAGTTCATATGCCATGGTGAAGTGGAGAGATCCACTCACTAATACTTGGCATGGTCCAGACTATATTTTGGTTTGGGCCAGAGGGTCTGTGTGCATTTTTTCTCAGAAAAAGGATGAAGCTCATTGGCTTCCTGAAAGACTAATATGCCAGGTGGATTCAAATCCACAGCCTTCTTAGTAAATGTGTTTAGACGCACTGCTGAAAAGTCTTTTTTCTTTTTCTTTTGTTTTTGAGCTGACAGCTCTTTCTGTCACTCTGGAAAATGCTCACTTGATCAGGAAAAATTTGCTTTCTCCCGAAGCTAAATAAACAATTCGAATTCACTTGCTCATGCTCAGAGCAAAAGTAAAGTCACTCCTACAGCATTTAGCTGTTTCAGGCTGGTAAAATCCCGAAGTACAAGCCTGAATTTACTACTTTGCATTTGAATTGAGGCTTATTCTCAGCAAAGGTTCCCAGAATCGGAGCTGATATTTTGCAGCTCAATCAGGTGTCTACACTTATCTCCAGTACAGTGGCATGCAGCTTTATGATAACTTCAGAGAAGGAGGTCTTCAAAAAGACTATGGCAGTTTGTGGACTTTGCAGACAAAAAAGGCATGTCTTGGTATTGGGTGCACAGAAAAAGGTGCATTTTGAAAACTTGTGTTCTTCAGGTTAGATCTCTGGCAAAGAAACCAACCTAAGACAGAGGCATGTGCCAAGTGGCTGTGTTTTTGAAAAAACACAAAATAAGCCTGGTTTGTAGTACAAACTAGATGTGCATGTTCTCAAATGTGGGTCAGAAACTTTGACAAGAGATAATATACTGCAGATGATATTCATCCAGGCACCATGAAAATTCCCTGTGCAAAACTGTGATGTTTGATTATGTCTTTGTTCTGCAATGTTTTAAAATAAAAAGGGAGGAATTGTTACATTCCCTCTTCACTTCAGTCATCCATTGGACTTCTGGCAGCCTCTGCTTGGGGACTAACACCTGGGAGCTAAGACAAATGCTTTCTGTTAACTGTTGGTTCATCTTTGAAGGAGCCACCTGAGTATGCCTACCACCTGAGTACACCCATTGCCTGAGCATGCACACTGCCTGAATACGCCAGCTGTCTGAAGATCTTCTGAACCTGGGGACTTTGGCACCTAAACTTTCTTTGTAGTGCAAACTGGAGACTTGTTTTCAGTTTCTCCTGTGACTATAAAAACCTGGGTTGATTCTCAGTAAAGTGGAGCCTTGATTGGGATGCAACTTGGCTTCGTGTTTTCTCTTTGCATTTCAAACCCTTTATTTCAGGTCCTTTATTCCCTCCTGGCTGAGGAGAACCCGTTCTTGAAACTGCGGGCAGTTTCAGGATTCATCCATGGAAATATCCTCTTATTTAGTGCCACCATAACAACAGGGTGTCTTCTAAAGGAGTGTGAAAATACTACTCACGGAACATCTTTGTTTCTCTCAGTATTAGGGCAGACTGTGGCCTGCTGAGCATGATGAAGGCTCTCTGTCTTACAGAGATGGAGACTACCTTCCCTGTGAGTGCAGCATCTTATTATTTACTCAAAAGGCCTCTTGGATTCTCTGTTGCTTTTCTCAGTCTCTGGATTAAACTTTTTGCTCACTTTCTAGGCATTGATGCTCAGTACCTACTAGTAGCTAGTTACCTAATTCAACCTTTCTATTCTGGATGCCCATCTCTGGAGCTACCAAAAAAAATGACTGACTTTTGCTGTTTTATGGTTATTTGGAATTCCCAATACTCAAGGGATGAAAATGTGACTAGATTTTAAATGGTTACCAGTTTGGTGAAGTTGAGTGTTCTATGTCTTATTTCTCTAACAGGGGCAGTGCTGTTAGTGATTGGGAAAAAGGAGAATGTGACCAAGTTTGTGGATGTTTTGGATGCTGAATTTCCTGATGTCTCAGAGATTGCAGAGGCCATTCTCCACGTGTAATATTCTTATGCAGGATCATCAAATGTGATGAATATAGCAGGTAAATACATCCATGAAAATATCTGTCATTATGCCATTCAGGTTTGCTTGGAATTTAGGGAAAGGTTAATAGGATTGTTTCATGCTTTGTATTGAAGTTCAATCTTCTCTATGATGTGGATTATAATAAAAGCACCATGTATAATGTTTACTTAATAATGTAGACTTACCTAATTCAGTTTCTCTTTAGTCATATCTTTTATACAAACTTGGAAATGTTAAAACTTTTCAAAAGACAATAGAAATTTCCCTATACTTTGTATTATTTCATGTAATCCCACCATCTTGAATTAAGTACTAATTATATAAGAGTTATATCAGTAAACTCACACTTAAAAAGCACAATTGTCAGATTTTAATATACTTAACTTTGAAACTTCATTCACTTTCCAGAAATATCCTGCTTT
>NW_022196899.1:9492329-9499744 GCF_008632895.1 Mastomys coucha
TGTTCCATCCAGCTATTTTAATGTCTGTGTTTATGCTTGCTATCTCTTCCTAACAGTGAGGGGCTAAGGTCATGGAATGCTGATTCATGGGAATCAAATGGGAACCTGGAATAAATAACTGAATTGATATGTAAATTAAAAGCTGGTCTTTTGATCTGCATAAGATGAGCTGGCAGGACTCAATAGTTCTTTTTTTTTTTAGTTGGGTGACTTCTTTATTTACAATATCTCCTTTCCCAGGTACCCTCCAAAAAAATAAAATAAAATAAAATAAAATAAAATAAAATAAAACCCTGTTACTCCCTACTCCCTCTGCTCATCAGCCCACCCCCTCCTGCTTACTGGCTCTGGCAGTAAAATTTTGAAAATTTATAACACCTTTTTTTATAGTAGCCAGAAACTGGAAACAACCCAGATGTGCATCAACAGAGGAATGAATACAGAAAATGTGGTATATCTACACAATGGAGTATACTCAGTATTAAAAACAGTGAATTTATGAAATTATTAGGGAAATGGATGGATCTGGAGAATATCATCCTAAGTGAGGTAACCCCATCACAAAAGATCACACAGGGTATGCACATTCTGATAAGTAGCTATTAGCCTGGAAGCTCAGAATACCCAAAATATAATCCACAAACCCCAAGAAACTCAAGAAGGAAGAACAAAGTGTGGATACTTCGTTCCTTCTTAGAAAGGGGAAGAAAGTACCCATGGAAGGAGTTGCAGAGACAAAGTATGGAGCAGAGACTGGAGGAAGGACAATCCAGGGACTGCTCGCCCGGAAATCCTTCCCATATTCAATCATCAAATCCAGACACTATTGTGCATGCCAGCAAGTGCTGGCTGACAGAAGCCTGATATAGCTGTCTCCTGGGAGGCTCTGACAGTGCCTAACTAATACAGAAATAGAGGCTCAAAGCCATCCATTGGACTGAGCACAGAGTCCCCAATGAAGGAGCTAGAGAAAAGACCCAAGAAGCTGAAGGGTTTGCAGCCCCTTAGGAGGAACAACAATATGAACTACCTAGTACCCTCAGAGCTCCCAGGGACTAAAGTATCAACCAAAGAGCACACATGGTGGGACTAATGGCTCCAGCAGCATATGTATAGCAGAGGATAGCCTAGTCAGTCATCAATGGGAGGAGAGGCCCTTGGTCCTATGAAGGTTCTATGCCCCAGTATATGGAAATGCCAGGACGAGGAAGCTGGAAAGGTTTGGATTGGTGAGCAGGGGAAAGGAGGAGGGAACAGGGTTGGGTTTTTTTTTCCAGGAGGGGAAACTAGGAAAGGAGATATCGTTTGAAATGTAAATAAAGACAATATCTAATTAAAAAATAGTTATGACAACAAAAAATAAAATAAAATTTTTTCTCTAGTGAAAGCTGAGTTGTCTGGAGATCTCTGGAAAGGGAACACAGCTCTTCCATATTTTTTTAATAGGTTTTCTGATTTTGATCCAAAAAACCCAACGAGAATGAGTACAGTTCTCTTAGAAATTCTCATAGCTCTGTTAGATTTAAAAAAAAAAAAAGGGGAGATAGCTGAACTTAGTCTGAAATCCCAACAATTACTTAGAGAATGAACACAGCTCTTTTAGAATGTTTTCTAGCTTTCTGATTTTGATTGGGAAACCCAATATTATCTTTAGAATTTTTCTAACAGGATTTGTGACTTGGTTGGAAAATTCAAAAATTATGTTATTCTGACATAACCCATGAGCTATAGAAAGAGCTTTTCTTTGTAATAGCAGAGAGAGATTTCTTAGCACAAAGCTAACAGTCTCAACAAGAGAGTTTGTTAGAATAGCAAGAAAAGGCTATCTCAAGCACAACAGACTGAGAGAAAGAGAGAGAGAGAGAAAGACAGAGAGAGGGAAGGAGGGAGAGAGAGAAATCTAAATGAAAAGCTGTCTCCAGCAGAACACTGGGAGCAGTCTAAATAGCTGTCCTGAGCTGAACATAGGCCAGCAGTTTACAACCCATGATGTGAATTCGAATCTTTTGTTTTCCACTGCTCCCAGACCCCCTATCTCGCAGAACTCCTCTCTAAGCTTTGTTTGAATTTTGGCAGGTTTTCTTAATCCTAGTAATATGTTGGCAATGTGATAAAATAGTAATTATGTATTTATTTTCATAGTGTTTTTTATGCTACCATGCATGCGCAATATCTTCTTTGGCTTTCTGTCTGTCTTATGCCAATTCTTCTGTGATTTTCTGAAACATAAGCTTGTCATAACCAAGGAAAAGAATTTCTTTCAAGTCATTGGAAAGATTTTTTAGTGCCTATGTCTCCACCTGAAAAAGATAGCCTTCATAAATTAAAAATCATATTCTTTTAGTAAATAATGACAATGTGCTACTGTATAATCTCTGCATGAAAGCTAACTGTTCTAAAGGAATGTCTGTCAATCCACAATTTTCCATTAGTCACTTTGGCTCAGCTGACTTAGTTACAGTGTATCAGAAGGCAGGCACACTTGTGATTACTGTCAGTTATAGGTCAATTGTTTCTTTTGTTTTTAAAAAATGTTTTATAAAATGTTCTGGTCATGCTTTCTTCTTTTCCAACTCTTCCCAGATCATCATGAAAACCAGATTTTTTTTTAAAGAAAAAACAAAAGAAACACATATACAAAAGTAAAATCCATTAAAAAATCAAAATCAGAGGGAATAATAATATACCCTCAAAAGGCCAATAAGAGAAACAAATGTCCAAACAAATCAATATGAGGCAAAAAGTTTTCTAAAAACTCATTGACTTTGTTTTCCATTGGATATCTATTGCTGGGCATAGGGCCTACAATTAAATTTGGTTAAGAGAACCTATGAGATTCCACTGGATTCTACTTTGTAAGTTTTGTTAATTGCCAATACTTCCGTGGTTTAAGGGGGAATTTGTGTTCATTTCCCATTCTCAGCACTGAGTCTCCATCTGGTTTAGACCTTTGCAGTCCCTGTGAATGCTGTTATAGCCATGGTGGTTTCAAATGTATCAGTCCTGTTGTGTGTAAAAAACAGTCCTTGATGTCATCCATCCCTTCAGGCTCTTGGATTCATTCTACCTCAACGTCTACATAGCACCCTGACCTCTGATAGAAGGGCTTAGTGTCCAAAAATCTCTTACTCCCTACAAATTGTCCAGTTATGGATCTCTGTGTTAGTTCCCATCTGCTACATTGTAAAGATTCTCTAATGGTAACTGACATAGACACTAATTTTTGGGTAAAGCAGATTGCCCTTGTGAGTCATTTTATTGCTATGTTTCTTTACCATAACAATAATATTTGGTTTTCTCATGGGTCTCCAGCCTACTAGTCTTGTCCTTCGAAAGCAATTTCAGGCATGGATTCCAAATGATGGGTTGAGACTTAAATCTACTTAGAAAGCAGTTGGCTACACCAAAATTGTTTTTGGCACCACTGCACCAGCATATCATGCAGGTAGGTGAGCATTGTGGATTTCAGGGTTTGTAGCTGAGTTGATGATTACATTTGTCCTCTAGGAGTGTACAGAGTTCATTCTAGTTCCATGAACACTTTAATTAGTCACCAGCTTGATATTTTTTCTTCAATGACTGAAAGTGTCCCCCAGTTTCACGAACTTGGGTTCTCTCAGGCAAAGTACCGAAGGACCTGAAATATAGGATTCAAGATGCAAGAGAAAACACAAAGCCAAGTTGCATCCTAATCAAGGCTTCATATTTTACTTAGAATATCCAGAATATTATAGGTACATGAGAAACTGAAAGCAAATCTCTAGGTTACATAATATTTGCATAACAGTAGATAGAAGATGACTTCCCTGATACACCAAAGTATATCCCTCCTCCCCAGAATGGAGAGCATTTATGAAACAATATTTTACTAACCATTCTGTTCCAGATATTAAATGAAAGTTCAAGAAATTACAAATGAAACACAACACAGTTAAAATATAGCTGTAATTTTCATGGTTTCTAACAACTATAAACTAGAATAATAAAGCAGACCAATGGGGAAATTAGAAGTCAAAATTATTGCAAGCATAATTGGAGATAAGCATAAATGATGCCCAACAGCATAATGTAAAGATTCAGTATACGTAACAGAGACTCGAACAGAAAAAAAATTGCTTTAAGAGTTTAGAAACTGGCAAAGAAAATTAAAAAGCAAAATAGTTGATGATAAACTAATGGCCCCTTTATACTTTAGTCATTTCTCATTCTAATAATATCCATAGAGAACATATTTAGACATAAAATAAAATGTGGTAGGTAGTGAAGGGGGCAATACACAGAGCTTGGGTAGTTTACACTATAATGTGTTGAAAGATCATAAAGGCACAACTTTATTCCTTCCAAATTGGAAAAGATGGCATTATGGTTATAGTAAATAGATTCTTCACTGGACTGAGCCTAATATCAACAATTGGACCAATCTACCAGGCCTGTTTATTCTCACTCACTAGTTATAATCCATTAGAAAGGGAAAATTCCCAGCAATAATGACTCTCCCACAACAATTAAGGATCAAGCTCATAATAAGAGATAAACCTGAAGGACTACATAACTTGCCTGAAACTCATTATTCTTGCGATCCATTGGATATCTTTAAAGCCCCCTCAAGAAAACCAACAAAATAGATAAATACACACATGACAAGTATCAAATTCAGTGTTTCATTTGCTCCTTTTCCTTCTTGCTATCCTTGAAACCAATTTGAAAGCAATATGTAATTTTTAATCAAAACTGTATCCTACCATCTCAATATAATACTAACAATCTTCCCTAATATCTGGGACTATTTCTACTTAGTCTAGTTCCCAGGATAGTTATTCATTAATAGAAAATTCAACCCACCAACTCCTTATAAATAGCCTCAATCCTAACTTAGAGATGGAAGGTAGGCTTTGTCTTTTTTCCTCCATGTTCAATCTGCAATTATCCCAGTACCAAACTAATTGCAGCCTAAGACAGCATGACTTTCCACAATAAAGACTGTAGAGACTGATCCTTTCAGAACATAAATATTAATAACTTTTATATCTTCAGAACTATAGATATGTAACATTTATATCCTCAAAACTATAGATATAAGGGCTGTAGGGATGGTTCATCCATCAAAAAACCTGTTCACTTGTAGAGCACTTTCATGAAGATGAATAATTATCTTAATTTAATTTCATTGCATTCAATGCCCTCTTTGGAATTTCATGGGAACTGCATACTCATAGCACATATATATGCAGGTAAATACCTATGTACATAAAACAAAAATAAATCTAATTTAAAAACTGCATGTACATGCAAATGTATACACACTAAAAATATAATCCAAGTCCTTGAAGCTTAACAAAGTAATTCAACTGATGCTCCATTCCCCATATTTTGAAGATTCATTTATTTTTATATATATGTGTGTACAATGTCTCTGTCTTCAGACACACCAAAAGAGGGCATCAGATCCTATTACAGATGGTTGTGAGCCCCCATGTGATTGCTGGGAATTGAACTCAGGACCTCTGAAAGAACAGTCAGTGCTTCTAACTGCTGATCCATCTCTCCATCTTCATTCCCCATTTGCCCATCTAGGAGCCAATAAAAATTCATATCATACTCCAACTCCAGAGATGATACTCCAACTCTAGATATCCCTCTATATCATTACCCAAAAAACTCTCTGTCAAGTTGTGTAAAGTCCTGAAAACTTTACACCTTGAAAACTTCATGTCAGTTACTTAGTAAACCATAAGCAGATATTAAAAGAGTATTCACCTTTAAAGTCCTAACTGAATGGATGCTACTAGATGCCAAAAGAAGTGACATACATTGGGAAAACAAAACCACATTTGAGACATAAGACATCTGGAAAGGTACCTTTTTACCCAGGGCTACACTATTGGAAAATTACTCTTCCTTGGAAAAGCATATCTGCACCCACATATTTATAATTAATGTGAACTTTTATCATGAAACTTAGAAAATTTTCAGCCTGTGCAGGATCATCTCTTACCTATGCACCTGAGCCAACTGAATGAGAACACGTAACTTGATTTCTTTAATACATAATATAGACTAGCCCCTAAAAAATATCTCTTAGTTGTTCCTTTGGAAGAATTTGCCAAATCTAAATTATTTCTACAATGCATTCTCTTTCTTATAGGAGTCACCACTAGAATTGTTAGGGCTAGAGTGACTTGGATCCTCCCTCTCTTTTGACCAGAGCATTTTCTAAAGACCCTCTGATAGCCCACAAGACTTGGATCAGAATATTGCTACTCTTTAAGACCACTGGTGGAAAGAACTTTAAAAATGTAGGGGATTATACCAATTAACTACTAAAAGAGAGATTGTGCCTCTTCCATGAAGAATAATGATGTTTCCTGAAGGAAACCGGCCTGCAGTTTCACTTCATACCATGGGTGATTCACGAACTGGGGAAGTCGAGGTTCTGTGAAAATAAGCGGGTTAGGAGAGACAAGGAACCACACCAAGTAAAATGTTTATCAAGGTGTGCTCTTTACTTAGTGAATCGGGATATTTATACCTGAGGCAAAACAGTCTTATGTCTTTTAGCATATAAGTGAGAACAGGGAACAAGCATATCAGTACATATCAGTCATGTAAATAAGCCCCTGTAAGCGAGGAATTCCAGGCAGGAAAGCGGATTAAAGTTTTAGTCCATTTTGAATTCTGGGCTCCCGGTTCTGGCTTAATCCCTGGAGCTGGCTCCAGACACCTGGTGGGCCGAGCCGAGCCGCTGCCTCGGGAGTTCATTGAGGGGTCCCAATGGGGTCAGCAGGAATGGTACATTTCACCCTGATTTGAATAAAAAATGAAGTAGGGAAATGCAATACGATCTCCACACGAATACATGGGCAACAAAAGGTGCTTAACACCTTCTGGCTCCACCCTCCAAGGCGATAACGCACAGTGGGAAATCCAGGCCATGAAACGTCTATAACCCAGACGGCCATCATCCACGTGCCAGCCTAGGGTGACTTCCCAGCCAGAAAAGGGTCATCAGGATGCACCATCCTCCATGTAGAATGCCAAGGCTCGTCCACAAGACCCAAGGTCCAAGGTCCATCGTAATCTCCGAAGATGGCTGATGTAACTCTTTCAGTCAGGTGCCGAATTCAGCAGGGCGGGGTGTGGTGCAGCTGGAAGCCAGAGCTCATCGCCGGGAGCTGATCTTAGAATGATGCAAATCAGTTCCTTAAAGCCGCTGAAGAACCGAATTAACCTTTGAAAGCCTGGAGGCTAGAGCGTGGTGAGGTGCAGCTGGAAGCCGCTGGAAGCCAAAGTTCGGTCGCCAGGAATTAATCTCAAGGCGATGCAAATCAATTCTTAGAAGCCTCTGGGGATCTTACCGAAGGCAATCTACAGATTCAATGCAATCCCCATCAAAATTCCAACTCAATTCTTCACAG
>NW_022196899.1:9507433-9507841 GCF_008632895.1 Mastomys coucha
AGCAGCTTGTAAATCCTTAAAGCATGACATAACGTCTTGGGGAAATTTCCCAGCAATCAAGATATCATTTGTATAGTGGGCTATGTAAATAGATGGCCACTTTTTTCTTATCGGTTCTATTACTTTAGCAACGAACTTCTGGCATAAACTGGGGCTGTTTGCCATTCCCTGAGGCAGGACAATCCATTCAAATCTACTCATAGGCCCCTTAAAGTTCACAGACGGAATACTGAGAGCAAATCTCTCACAATCCTCAGGGTGCAAAGGGATAGTAAAGAAACAGTCTTTTAAATCTAAAACTATTTTGTAAAATCCCTTAGGAATTGCCACAGGAGATGGAAATCCAGTTTGTAAGGTTCCCAGTAAAATCATACATTCATTAACCTTCCTTAAATCTTGTAACAATCT
>NW_022196899.1:9508712-9520924 GCF_008632895.1 Mastomys coucha
AAATCCCCGAGTCTGTGGAGGTAATGGGCCAAGAATTCCAGTGGACAATATCTTAATTCCCATGTCTGAGGTTAACACCGTCTGATTGCCTATTTTCTGTCTAGCACTCGCTTGTGTTTTTTTCACAATACCCGCTCTGTCTGGACATTTGCGTTTAAAATGATAGAAGCTGTCGCATATGAAGCACCTTCTGCGAGTATGCCTGCGGGCTAAGCCCCCAGGGGCGGGCTTCTCTTGCACCACAGTAGCTACCGCTGCGCTTTGATAATATGTAGGTCCCATGTTAATGCACAGGCAAATATACCCTGAGATATCTGTTTGTCTCTTGTGAGGCAGCAAGATAGATTTACATGCCGCATTAGCGTTCTCGAAAGCCAATTGTGAAATCAGAGGCCTCTCTGCATACGGGTTTCCCAGAGTTCTGCTAATTGTCTCCTGTAGCCTGGCAACGAAATTTTGAAAGGGCTCTTTCGGGCCCTCTCAGACACTGGTCAAGCTTGTCCCGTCCCCTCCCTTCATTGGGAGCTTGCACCAAGCCCTGCGTGTCAAAGTAGCAATCTGATTTAGCGCCCCAAAGGGAAAATCTATTTGTCCAGTGTAATTTTCAAATGTGCCCTCTCCGAGAAGCATATCTAGGGTCTACTCTGGATCTGTTTGAGCATACTGCACGGCACTTTTCCCGCTAAGCTCACGCCATTCAGAAATCTATAACAGGTAATCACCGGGGGAAAGCACTGCCTTACATAACATTTTCTACTCCTGAGGTAGCAATCTAAGGTCTATGATATTGCTAATTAGGGCCTGAGTAAAGGGGGAACTCGGGCCGTAATTTTCCACAGCTCTTTTTAATTCTTTAATGAACTTAACATCAAGGACTTGATAATATCTGTGTATATCGTCACTCTGACTTCTGCGTTCTGCAGCCGGATGGGTTATAGAACTACCGTCACCCTGGCCAGAACCTCGGGCCCTGGGCCTCATATCTTCATCAGCAATTAGGTAGCTGTCTTTCTCTTTGCCTGCCTGAAGTTTAATTTCCCTGATTTTTTCAATTAATTCTCTTATCTTGGTCTCTAGTTCTTCTTTAACCGGGCAAGACCCACCTTGAGAACACTCTCTAGTCTGGGAGGGCACAGACTTATGCACAACACGCTGTCTTCTGAAGCGAGGTACATCACGTTTTGTTCTGACAGAAAGTTGAGTCTCCCCAGCCACCGTACTGACTGAATCAGTAGAGGTTTGACTACCTATGGAGGAAGTTTAACTCTCTTCGCTGTCTGTAGAGCTGGAGTCTAGGAAATCTTGACCTATCTCGGTCGAGCTATCGCCTGTCAGCTCTGATGCAGAAAGGCTGATGTACCTAGCTGAATGTACTCCCTTTTGTTCGGTCTTTACCTTCTCCCTTAAGATATCTAAGACCATTCCCCAAAGGCGAAGAGGAAATCCATCTACCTTGTTTTTTCTAGAGCTTTTCCTACCCTTTCCCATGATTTCAAATCCAAACGACTCATGTCTTTTACCCAAGGACAGAAGCCTTCTACCATCTCTGTTAGCTCTCTTAATGTGGAAATTCTAACCCTTACTCTTTTTTTTTCTAGCAGCCTTCCCATGTTCTGGGAAGCTGATTTAGAAATCTGGGCACCCATGTTTATAACCTACCGTCAAATTTTTTCCCTAGGCTTCTAAGGTATCAGGCGAATACCTAAGTTTCTGCCTAGCATTCCCTGTAGTCTCACACGGAATCCCGGTCAGCGCTAACCAAATCTTATCGTGAGAATGACTACAATAATCTGGATCCGCCTTTTCTTTAATAAACCAGAGCTCTGTATCTTGCAGTAGGGTCCCTCAAATTCTCCCGTGTTCGCGCCCCATGTTGGGCGCCATCTGAAGGAAACCGGCCTGCAGTTTCACTTCATACCATGGGTGATTCACGAACTGGGGAAGTCGAGGTTCTGTGAAAATAAGCGGGTTAGGAGAGACAAGGAACCACACCAAGTAAAATGTTTATCAAGGTGTGCTCTTTACTTAGTGAATCGAGATATTTATACCTGAGACAAAACAGTCTTATGTCTTTTAACATATAAGTGAGAACAGGGAACAAACATATCAGTACATATCAGTCATGTAAATAAGCCCCTGTAAGCGAGGACTTCCAGGCAGGAAAGCAGATTAAAGTTTTAGTCCATTTTAAATTCTGGGCTCCCGGTTCTGGCTTAATCCCTGGAGCTGGCTCCAGACACCTGGTGGGCCGAGCCGAGCCGCTGCCTCGGGAGTTCATTGAGGGGTCCCAATGGGGTCAGCAAGAACAGTACAGTTTCCTATTAACTGATTAGGATTAGTCAGAAATGTTGGACAAAATCTCACAGGCCATGCCAAAAAATTCAGCAGCTATCTAAATCATAGGACTCATGGTCTAAAGTTTGACATCGGACGTCTCAGTTGCTTACTTTACTTACTACTTTGCTTAACTTTGGCACGCCTTTCTCTATGCTTTTCTTCGTTCTACTGACCTTCACAATCAGAATTCTAAATTTTCTGTTTATTTTTACCGGTGATATTAAACTCCAATTATTATGTCAGGGTTTCAGAACAATTCTGCAACAATATTCACATCTCATTGTCTCAGCTGGATCAACTAGGTTTAGAGTTTGTGGTCACTTATAGATTGATACAATGTGTCTAAGTAATTGGTAGCAGTTACTGGAAATGAGGTCTGCCATGCTTGAGTTTTTCATAGAGCTAGACAAGGATTGTGTTTCTCAAGGATAGACAAGATAGGAAAATAAAGCCATATATATAAAACTATGAGACATAAAGAAGTTATTCTGAGGACTCAACAATAAGGAAAACACATTTTAAGATGTCTCTGGACCATCTCAAGGATTATATAAATCTGTTCCAGGAGTACAGATAGCTGATAAATCATGTCACAGTCTAAAAGGATAACCACTTCTAACAGTTCTCCATATCATTTTTAATGAATAAAAATGTTGGGCCAGAAGAGTTAGAACTTCGAAGCAGCATGATTGCTCAAGCCTGATATCATTCTGTGGAGATGTTTTATGCTTTTACTCTCAGCTTTCAAGAAAAATAAATTTGCACCTAGGACTCCATGTATTTCTCATTTTGTTCAACCTACAAAGAATACAGAAATCATCTCAAAGGCATAACACTGAGACCCCCTCTGTTAAAAAAACCATAATACATTCATGTGTCAAACTATCACATTTGAAATGTATTGCTGAGTATGAGTAATGTGCACCAATAACTATGAGAAAACAGGGATTAATTTCTTGAAATTGGAATAACAGCATCTTACTAAAAATTGTTGAATGGCAAGGTGAAGTTCACTGTTTTACCACTTGAATTAAAACTAAACAGAATCAAATACAACTACAAGACATTGTCTTGATGTAAATGCTTGAAGTAATATTTCAGCATTGCATAATGATATTACAGCACTAACTGCTTTCTTCAGAGTTGTTCTTTGAGATTAAATCACCTCTTCAGTACTGAATCCTGAAAACATCCAAAGGAAGCTACACTCCCAGGCAGTCTGACACACCCAGGATCAGAGGTGAGGAGAAACCAACATCTGTCCCAACACTGGGAGTAACTGGGACCAGCAGGACCAGGCACACAAAAACTCTGCCAGCCCAGTGACTTGAGTTCCTTCTGGTCTGTCTAGGTTGGTGTCCTGAGCAGACTTTGGGTGAAAGCGCCACAGCCAGACCTACAACACACAGAGAAAGCCCCACTCCCAGGTGATCTAACAAGCCCAGGATCACAGGATCACAGAATCACAGCATCACAGAAAGAATTTGACTCTGAGGCATTCTGACACAATCAAGATCACAGGAAGTAAAGGCTCCAATCAGATTTAGCAAGGGCAGGGAGCACTAGAGATAACCTGATGGCGGATGGCAATCGTAAGAAAATAAACAACACAAACCAAGGTCATTTGGCATCATCAAAATCCAATTCTCCCACCATAGCAAGTCCTGGATACACCATTACACTGGAAAAGCAAGATTCAGATATAAAATCACTTCTCATGGTGATGATACAGGACTTTAAGAAAGACATAAATAGCACCCTCAAAGAAATACAGGAGAACACAGGTAAACAGCTAGAAGCCCTTCAAGAAGAAACACAAAAAATCCCTTAAAGAACTGCAGGAAAACACAATCAAACAGGTTAAGGAAATGAGCAAAACCACCCAGAATCTAAAAATAGAAATCTAAATAATAAAGAAAACAGAAAGAAAGACAACCCTGGCCATACAAAACCTAGGAAAGGAATCAGGAGTCATAGATGCACATATCACCAACAGAATAAAAGAGATAGAAGAGAGAATCTCAGGGGCAGAAGACACCATAGAAAACATTGACACAATAGTCAAAGAAAATGCAAAATCCAGGAAATCCAGGATGGAATGAGAAGATCAAACCTAAGGATAATAGGTATAGAAGAGAGTGAAGACTTCTAAGGTAATGGGCTAGTAAATATCTTCAAAGAAATTATATAAGAAAACTTCCCTAACCTAAAGAAAGTGATGCCCATGAACATACAAGAAGCCTACAGAACTCCAAAGAGACTGGACCAGAAAAGAAATTCCTCCCGACACATAATACTAAAAACACCAAATGCACTAAACAAAGAAAGAATTGTAAAAGCAGTAAGGGAAAAAGGTCAAGTAACCTATAAAGGCAGGCCTATCAGAATTACACCAGACTTCTCACCAGAGACTATGAAAGCTAGAAGATCCTGGGCAGATGTCATACAGACCCTACAAGAACACAAATGCCAGCCCAGGCTACTATACCCAGCAAAACTCTCAATTACCATAGATGGAGAAAACAAGATATTCCATGACAAAACAAAATTTACACAATATCTTTCCACAAATCCAGCCCAACAAAGGATAATAGATGGAAAACATCAACATAAGAAGCAAAACTACACCCTAGAAGAAGCAAGAAGGTAATCTTTCAAAATATCCCCACAAACTTAATTCTACCTCTTACAACAAAAACAACATGAAGTGACAATTACTTTTTCTTAATATATTAATTTGAAAATTAATATTACCTATGTATCCTAATCAATTGAAATCCAATAATATGAGGAATTAGAAATTTGTTAATTGTCATCCAATGGTCTTTCTCATTTGTTAATTGGAGAAATAGGTCCAACATTGTACAATCTATATACACTTTCAGCTTGCTTGTTTGTGACAGTGTTTGGCTGTGTCTTGAACATAAGGGTCTTGAAATCTTGCTTCTCCCATCTCAGCCTCTCTATTAGTAGTATTGTCTATTTCATATTTTTACACTATACTATGGTTTTCAGAACAGCTTATATATTTCAAAACTATTTATATACCCAAAAGAAACATAGATGATTAACTAGGGAGGTTGCTTGCAAGAGAACAAAGAGTGAGATTGAATGCTTTGCTTGACATTTGTAACTCTTGTATCAAGTTTGAAGAAGAGGATTTTATAAGAAACTCTTTCTCTGAGATGAATGTCTTTTCCAAATTATCACAGCTAATGAACCAAATTCTTACCGTCACCTAATGTCTGTGCCACCCTCCAAGCAGAACCATTGTTCATTGAAACAGCTGGCGAATGACTTTATGGATAGACCATCTTAATACCTATACCATTTCTTAAATGAATTTAACCTGTTCTCTGTGTGCTGAGAATAAAATCACTCACTCAAGTCAAATAACTTTGACCATAGTAGGAAGTCTGTATTCAAAAATCAAGCCTACAATTCATTTCTTCGTGCAGCAGAACTATCAACTCTCAACTTAGCTACGATGGAGGTAAAATCCTTTGGTGATGTGAGGGTCATTGAAGTACAGCCTTATTACAATGAAATCCAATGTCTAAAAATTGTTCTTATTTTTGGCTTGTGCCACAGTAAAAGCCAAGATTTTAACCTCTACTAAATACAAAACAAACAAAAAGACTTTATATATTTATGTTCATTTAAGAAAATACTAGTAGTGATGCATTATTTTGAAGTACACAGTTAATATGTTTGGAGTTATTTAAAATTTATATTGAGAAAAATATATTTTCACTATTGTAGATGAGCATCTACATAAATTTGTTAAATTGATTGTTGTTTTATATCAAACAGAATTTATAATACTTATTTTTATTGTTATAAAATTTTGTAAATTTTAAGTAATATAACAAAAAAGATATTGTGGGTATTGAAGGGGGGTCTCTGGGAGGAGTGGGAGTACAAAAGAGAAACAAGAATGTGACTTAATTCTATTTACTTAAAATATGTTTTTAAATGTTAACAAATTCAGATAAATTGAAATCATGTAACTTTTCTCATCATAATGCAATAAAAGTTTAAAAAAATACTGAATCCTGTGTTCTAAAGAAAAGCAAACTTAACTGACTAAGAATTTCACTGCTAAAAAATTTTGTTTTGACAGGCAAAAGCCAGAACATCTGCTAACCAGTTCACATTAGAATGGTGAGGGTTCTTTACCCTTTAGTCATGTATATCAACTGAAAGAAAGTAAGTAAGTTGTTATAATGTTTAACTGGTAGAAAAATGCACCTGACTGAAGAATTCCAGGAACTAATTTCAGCAGGTCAAGATGAATTGCATTATTTCTGAAAGGGACAAGAAAGGCAAAAAGAAAATAAGAACATTATGGGCCTTTTCCACCATGTTCACTACGCATTCATACATTTTACTTACCTGAGTTGTCTTTCTGTTTGTTTCTGAGTGTGTGTGTGTGTGTGTGTGTGTGTGTGTGTGTGTGATAAGACGTTCTCTTATCCTTCCAGGGTCTAGCTAGTACTTTAAAACTCGTGTTTATTCCCCTCCAGTTACCTCAAATGTTTGTTTACCAGCAAGTAAACAAACTGTATCTAGCAGTGTTTTCCTTCCAAAAGTACCTTTGCAAACTACAGAAAATACTTTTCCTGGTTAGCATCAAGTAATGTGGCCATCAGCATATTCATATTTGATATTTTTATAATTCTTAACAAGATTGTCTTCTTCTCCTTCCCAAATGGGATTGAAGCATCCTCACTTGGGCCCTTCTGCTCTCTTGTTAACTTTCCTTCGTTCTATAGATCATATCCTAGCTATTATGTACTTTTGGCTGTTATCCACTTATTAGTGAGTAAAGACAATGCATGTTCTTTTGGGCCTTAGTTATCTCACTCAGGATGTTTTCTAGTTCCATCCACGGAGGGAGGGAGAGACCTGGGTGGGAAAGGAAGAGAGGATAGACAGGTATGGGGGAGGAGACAGGAGAGAAGTTCTGAGGGCCAGAAGAATGAATGGAAATATGAAACTCCAGGGGCTGGGAAATTGGGTGACCTTCTAGAAAGTACCAGACACTCACAGGACTCAAATAGAAGGATCTTAGCCCAACAGTGGGGAGAGGGAACTTGAGGAATCAACCTCCAGTAGAAAGACGGGTGGAGGGATGGGGTTGTCGTCCCATAGCTAAAAATTCTGACCCAGAATTTTTCCTGTCTAAAAGAACTACAGGGACAAATATGGAGAAGAGACTGAGGGAAAGGGCATCCAATGACCAGCCCAAATTGAGACTCATCTCAAGGGGAGGCTCCAATGCCTGAGACTATTACTGATGCTAAGGTGTACTTATAGAGAGACGCCCAGTATGACTGTCCTCTGAGAGCCCCAACAAGCAGCCGACTGAGACAGGAGCAGATACTTAAAACCAACCATTGAAGTGAAGTAGGGGACTCATATGGTTGAATTAGGGAAAGGTTGGAAGAAACTGAGGAGGAGGGTGACACCATAAGAAGACTAAGCAGTCTCAAATAACTTGGACCACCAAGATCTTTCAGACACTGAGCCACCAACCAGGCAGCATATACTAGCTGGACCAAGGCTGCCAGACACATATAAAACAGATATACTGGTCTGGCCTCAGTGGGAAAATATATTCCTGACCCATGAAAGACTTGAAGTCCCAGGAGTGGGGAGGGAAAGGGGGACATCCTCTTGAAGAAAGGTTCCAGGAGGTATGGGATGAGCTATGAAAGGGTGAACCAGGAGAAGGGCAGCAACTGGAGAGTAAAAAAATAACAGTAATAAAAAATTATTAACAAGAAATCTGTTTAATATGGTTTTTAGAAAGAAGTCACAATTCCTCGAAATAATTCAGAAGTAAATTATTACCAAACCCAAGTTAGGTTCAGATTTTAGGAAGTTTTATAAACAACAAACGCTTTGGCAAAGGCAGCACCCTGTTTGACAAGGATTTTCACAAATTGATTGAAAAGCAATATAAAGAAAAACTATATTTTTCTGCATTTGAAAGAGCAAAAAAGGCATAACCATGCAACTCCTGAGGGCACTAGGATTCTTCCATGTAAACATGCTCTTCTTTAGTGCCACCTTGGGGACAGGGATTTTTATATCTCCTAAAGGAGTATTAAAATACTCCGCAATGAACATCCCTGTCTTCTTAAGTATTTGGGTAGGCTGTGGCCTGCTGAGCATGATGAATGCTCTCTGCCTTGCAGAGATAGCAACCACCTATCCTATGAGTGGAGCATCTTATTATTTCCTCAAAAGAACCCTTGGAACCTCTGTTGCTTTTCTTAGTCTCTGGATTAAACTTTTTGCTCATTTTCTAGCCATCAGTGCTCAGTGCTTGCTAATAGCTAGTTCTCTAATCCAGAGTTTCTATTCTGGGTGCCCAGCTCCAGAGCTACCAACAAAATGTCTGGCTATGGCTCTTTTGTGGTCATTTGGAATTCTTGCTGTTCGAGGGATAAATACAGTGGCTTGGTTTAATACAATCAGCGGTTTAGTGAAGTTGAGTGTTCTTTGTCTCATTTCTCTAACTGGGATTGTCCTGTTAGTGAATGGCAAAAAGGAGAATGTGTCCAGGTTTGAGAATGCTTTGGACGCTGAACTTCCCAATGTCTCACAGATTGCAGATGCCATTCTCCAAGTGTACTATTCATATCTAGGATCATCATTCCTCATCATCATAGCAGGTAAATCCATTCTTAAAATTGTCAATAGTGGGTAAATCCATTCCTAAAATAAGCATAGAGCTTAAGGGAAAGGCTAATATGATTGTATAATGTTTTGTACTGAAATTCAACCTTCTCTAAAATTTTGTTATAATTAAAATACCCATGTATATTCATTCATGTAGACTATATACACTTTACCTTTCTTCAAATCATGTACTTTTTATAAAACACGAGGATGCTTAGAATTTTCAAAAGAGAACTGAGAATATATTATATTCTCAATTTTATTTTCTTAGTCCAACCATCTTGAATTTAGCAATTATTTAAGGAATATATTAAGAAAATTATATTTCTAAAGCTATGGAATGTCTCAGATTTTACTATATTTCACATCAATGTGGAAACTTTATTCTCTTCCCAGAAATAACCACTCTCATGCTTGTTTTGTCATCATCACTCTTAGAATATTTATACTAAAAACTAAATTGTTCTTTCTTGTATATATGTCACTAGGAAAATGGCTGATAAAATTTATTCTACCGTATATCTTATGAGACTTTATGTTGTTGTACACTTGCCTAGACATTTTAAACTAATACTTCTCACTGCCAAGCATTCCACGTGTCTCTGATATTTTCATGCTGTAGAAAGTGGCATAATGAATATTTTTGAAAATTCACCATTGTTCTCTATGGAACAAGACTTCTCATGCTGACATCACAGTACCAAGAGAATTTGATAATTATTGCAAACCAATCTGCCTGCAGTATCTAAAAGATTTAAAGAAAGGAATTCATTACATATTATGTACATTTTTATTTCTTTTTCTTTACTTGTTGACCATAGACCCTCTCATCCTGAAAACAGTTTCCCTTCCTGGTACTCCTCTCATCTCTTCCCCATCTCTCCTGCTCACTATGTCCACTCAACCTGCATTTTCTTTCAGGAACGATCAAGATTCCAAGAGACAACAGACAAACATACAAAAGTGTTTAATATATAGAGTGAGAAGTTTCATTGTGGCATATTAATACTTATCTGTCTTAATTAGTGCTTTTATATTGTTGTGTTAGAACAACCATGACCAAAAGTGTAAGTTGAGAAGTAAGTAGTTTATTTCATGTTGCAGTTTATAGCCTGTCATCTAGGGAAGTTAGGGCAGGAGCCTAGAGACACAAACTGATACGGAGACCATGAAGAAATGCTGTTTACTAGTTTTCTCCTCATGGCTTACTTAGCTTGCTTTCTTAAATAATCCAAGTCTACCAGCACAATAGTGGCACAGAATGATCTGTACCCTCCCAAATCAAATTTTTTTTAATTTTTGACAACAAACATTTATTTTTTTCTTTTTCTTTCTATTGGGTATTTTCTTTCCTTACATTTCAAATATTACCCTGTCTCCTGGTCCACCCCAGGAACACCCTACATTTTACCCCATCCCCTGCTTCTATGAGAGTATTTACCCCCACCCACACATTTCCACCTCCCCACACTTGAATTTGCCTACACCTGGGCATCAAGCCTTTACAGGACCAAGGGCCTCTCTTCCCATTGATGTCTGAAACATATACAGCTGGAGGCCAGAGTTCCTCCAGGTGTACTCCTTGGTTGGTAGTTTAGTCCCTGCGAGCTCTGGGGGGAGGGGGTATCTGGTTGGTTGATATTATTGTTCTTCCTATGGGGTTGCAAACCCCTTCAACTCCTTCAGTCCTTTCTCTAACTGCTCCATTGGGACACCATTGTGGATCCCATGCTCAGTCAAATGATTGACTGGGAGCATCTGCCTCTGTATTTTTCAGGCTCTGCCAGGGCCTCTCAGGAGGCAGCTATATCAGGCTCCTATCAGCATGCACTTCTTGCCATCAACAATAGTGTCTGTATTTGATGACTGTATATGGGATGGATCCCCAAGTGGGGCAGGCTCAGGATGGGCTTTCCTTCAGTCTCTGCTCCACACTTTTTCTCCATATTTCCTCCCTTGAGTATTTTTTTATCCCTTCTAAGAAGAATCAAAGCATTCACACTTTGGTTTTTCTTTTTCTTGAGCTTTATGTGGTCTGTGAATTGTATCTTGGATATTCCAAGCTTTGGTACTAATATCCAATTATCAGTGAGTACATACTGGGAGGTCTGTGTGTTCTTTTGTGATTGGGTTACCTCACTCAGGATATTTTCTAGTTCTATCAATTTGCCTACGAATTTCATGAACTCATTGTTTTCAATAGCTGAGTAGTTACTCCATTGTGTAAATATATCACATTTTTTGTATCCATTCCTCTGTTGAGGAACATCTGGAACATCTACCAGCTCCTGGATGTTATAAATAAGATGAACAGAGTGGAGCATGTGTCCTTGTTATATATTGGATAATCTTTTGAGTATATATCCAGGAGTGGTATAGCTGCATACTCTGGTCATACTATGTCCAATTTTCTTAGGAACCACCAGACTGATTTCCAGAGTGGTTGTACCAACTTGCAATCCCACCAGCAATGAAGGAGTGTTCCTTCTCCACATCCTCACCAGCATCTGCTGTCACCTGAGTTTTTGATCTTAGCCATTCTGACTGGTGTGAGGTAGGATCTCGAGGTTATTTTGATTTGCATTTCCCTAATGACTAAGGATGTTGAACATTTCTTTAGGTGCTTCTCGGCCATTTGATATTCCTCAGTTGAAAATTCTTTGTCTAGCTTTATACCCCATTTTAATATGGTTATTTGGTTCTCGGGAGTGTAACTTCTTGAGTTCTTTGTATATATTGGATATTAGCCCTCTATCAGATGTAGGATTGGTGAAGATCTTTTCCCAATCTGTTGGTTGCTGTTTTGTCCTATTAACAGTGTCCTTTGCCTTACAGAAGCTTTGCAATTTTATGAAGTCCCATTTGTCAATTCTTGATCTTAGAGCATAAACTATTGGTATTGTGTTCAGGAATATTTCCCTGTATCCATGTGTTCGAGGCTCTTCCCCACTTTTTCCTCTATTAGTTTCAGTGTAACTGGTTTTCTGTGGAGGTCCTTGATGCACTTGGACTTGAGCTTTGTACAAAGAGATAAGAATGAATTGACTTGCATTCTTTTACATTCTGACCTCCAGTTGATCCAGCACTATTTGCTGAAAATGCTATCTTTTTTTCCACTGAATGGTTTTAATTCCTTGGTCAAAGATCAAGTGACTACAGGTATGTGGGTTCATTTCCAGGTCTTC
>NW_022196899.1:9521308-9521778 GCF_008632895.1 Mastomys coucha
TTTTTTTCTATGGTTGTCTGTCCTAGATCCTTCCAGAACCATGAAAACTAGCCTTGAAATATGTTTATTTCTTCATGTTTTATGACTCATGTGTGTGGTATATTCAATAATACCTTTGACAATAAGTAGTAACTTTTTTGAGGGTGTGTGGGGTGGGGAATGTTATAGAAACTTGTTGATTGAGAGCTCTAAAGCAAAAATTCACCCATTATTGACACTGGCATTTTTTGTTTGTCCTGTCTAGCACTTTTCCTATCATTTAATGATAAAGCAATACCATTCTTACTCTCTCTCCCCGCCTCTCTCTCACTGTGTGTGTGTAAATATATGGCTATATTAGTAAGCTTCTACAGTCATAGGTATCCGTACAGACTTTTTAAAGGTCTTTAGAGTTATCTCCCCCTTCCAGTATTCCCTCGCCCATCCTGCCCTCCCATCCTTCACCATGGTTTAAAACTTCCCTTTCTGTT
>NW_022196899.1:9521858-9523363 GCF_008632895.1 Mastomys coucha
GCTCTATTCTAACATTTTCATATTTTTATGTATACTCTAAACATCACTTCTCTATCAGACATAAAGCTAATTAAGTTTTTTTTTCAATTTTGTAGGCTTCATTTTCATTGTTTTGATGATTTTATTTGCTGTACAAATGGTTTTGCTTGTTTGAAGTTAAGGAGTTTGTTTTTAAATTTCACAAGGTCCTATTCAACAACTGTAGGTCTTAATTCCTCTACTATCCAAGTTCTGTTATATTCAGAAAGTCTTTACCCCTGTTAATCACATGAACTCTTACTTTGTCATCCAATATATTCAGAATATCAAACCTCATGTCAAACTTCTTGATTCATTTTGACTTCAGTTTTGTGTACTAAGAAAGATAGGCACCTATTTTAATCTTCCTACATGTAGATTTCCAAAACCATTTCTTTTTTAAAAAAACTTTTATCACATTATGATGAGAAAAGTTACATGACTTCAATTTATCTGAATTTGTTAATATTTAAAAACATATTTTAATTAAATAGAATTGAATCACATTCTTGTTCCCCTTTTGTACCACTGCTCCTCCCATAGATCCCCCCTTCAATACCTACAATATCTTTTTTTGTTGTATTCCTTAAAATTTATAAAATATTATAACAATAAAAATAAGTATTATAAAAGTTGTTTGATATAAAACAAGAATCAATTTAACAGACTTATGTAGATGCTTGTTTACAGCAATACTGAAAATACATTTTTCTCAGTATAAATTTTAAATAACTCCAAACATATTAGCTGTATACTTCAAAATAATACATCATTACTAGTATTTTCTTAAATGAACATGAATATATTAAGTCTTTTTGTTTGTTTTGTATTTAGTAGAGTTTAAAATCTTGGCTCTTATTGTGGTGCAAGCCCAAAATAAGAACAATTTTTAGACATTGGATTTCGTTGTAATAAGGCTGTATTTCAATGACCAAAGGATTTTACCTCCATCATAGCTCAGCTGAGAGTTGATAGTTTTGCTGCACGAAGAAATGAATTGTAGGCTCGATTTTTGGATACAGACTTCCTGCTGTGGTCAAAGCTATTTGACTTGAGTGAGTGACTTTATTCTCAGCCCACAGAGAACAGGTGACATTCATTTAAGAAATGATGTAGGTATTAATATGGTCTATCCATAAAGTCATTCACCAACTGTTTCAATGAACAATGGTTCTGCTTGAAGGGTGGCACAGACATTAGGTGAGGGTAAGAATTTGATTCATTAGCTCTGATAATTTGGAAAAACATTCATCTCAGAGAAAGAGTAACTTATAAGGTCCTCTACTTCAAACTTGATACAAGAGTTACAAATGTCAAGCAAAGCATTCAGTCTCACTTTGTTGTTCTCTTACAAGCCACCTCCCTAGTTAATCATCTATGTTTATTTTGGGTATATAAATACTTTTGAAATATATAAATTGGTCTGAAAACCATAGTATAGTGTAAAAACATGAAATAAATAATACTACTAATAGAGAGGCTGAGAT
>NW_022196899.1:9524153-9524827 GCF_008632895.1 Mastomys coucha
CTATGGTGTCTTCTACCACTGAGATTCTCTCTTCTATCTCTTGTATTCTGTTGGTGATGCTTGCATCTGTGGCTCCTTATTTCTTTCCTAGGTTTTGTATCTCCAGGGTTGTCTCTTTTTTTGATTTTTTTATTGTTTCTATTTCCATTTTTAGCTTCTGGATGGTTTTGCTCATTTCCTTCACCTGTTTGATTGTGTTTTCCTGTAGTTCTTTAATGGATTTTTGTGTTTCCTCTTTAAGTGCTTCTAGCTCTTTACCTGTGTTCTCCTATATTTCTTTGAGGGTGCTATTTATGTCTTTCTTAAAGTCCTGTATCATCATCATGATAAGTGATTTTATATCTGAATCTTGCTTTTCCGGTGTGATGGTGTGTCCAGGACTTGCTATGGTGTGAGAATTGTGTTCTGATGATGGCAAGTGACCTTGGTTTATGTTGTTTATTTTCTTTTGCTTGCCCCCACCATCTGGTTAACTCTAGTGCTACCTGCCCTTGCTAAATCTGACTGGAGCCTGTCCTTCCTTTGATCCTGGTTGTGTCAGAACTCCTCAGAATCAAGCTGTCTCTGTGATCCTGTTATTCTGGGATCCTGGGATGCTGGGCTTGTTGGAAGTGTGGCTTTCTCTGTGTGTTGTGGGACTGGTTGCAGAGCTTGTGCCCAAGGTCTGCTCAGAA
>NW_022196899.1:9524873-9529782 GCF_008632895.1 Mastomys coucha
ACACTAACCCAGACAGACCAGAAGGAACTGGAGTCACTGGGCTGGTGGAGTTCCTGTGTGCCTGGTCCAGTTACTCCCAGTGTTGGGAGAGATGTTGGTTCCTGCCTACTTCTGATCCTGGGTGTGTCAGAGAGCCTGGGAGTGGAGCTTCCTCTAGGTGTTTTGGTACTGGCTTTGGAGCTTGGGCCCAAGATCTGCTCTCTGATCTTGGGTGTGTCAGCATGCCTGGGAGTGGAGCTTCCTCTGGGTGTTGTGGGACTGGCTGCAGAGCTTGCACCCAAGGTCTGCTCTGGACCCCAGCCCAGACAGACTGGAAGGAACCCAAATCACTGGGCTGGCAGAGTTCCTGTGTGCCTGGTCCCGCTGGTCCCAGTTACTCTGAAATACCCCATAGGGAGACCCCCCACTCAAGTGTCAGGAGGACATGCACCCAAGGAATCAGGAGAGACATCTTGATGTAAAACACATGAGGCAGTTTAATTTTTCAGACCGCTACGGACCGATACCACACCTATCTCACACAGGAGATAGTGGAATCGACCCCAAAACCATTTCTTAAAGATGCTATAGTTTATTCAATGTGAGATTTCTTTTTCCTTCTTGGTCAAAAATCATGTGGCTTTACAGATGTGAGCTTATATTTGGATTGTTAATTCTATTTCTCTTATAAATACATCTGGCACCTGTTTGTTAGTTGTTTTGTGTTTCGTGGGGTTTTTGCAGTACCATGCTATTTTTATAGCCATGGCTCTGTATAATAATGTGAATTACTGATGCTATAACCAATGTTTAAATTGGTTGAGATTATTTTGTCTATCTTGGTAATTTCTTTTTCAATATAAATTTTAATTTTTATATAATTTCTATGAAAATTTGTTTTGAAATTATTTTTCTATATTCTTGTATCTTTCTGATTAATTTGTTTCTTCAGTGACATAAAGTTTTCTATGTATAGTTGTTTTGCTTCCTTGGTTATCTTTATTTCTAGAAGCTCTTGGAGTGATTATAAATGTAGTGACCATAAATTCTTTAAGCATGTTTTCATAGTTCTTTCTTGACTATGACAGATAGTTGTGCTGTATATCATAATCTTGATGGGCAAAGATAAGATGGTCTCTCTTTGAACTTTTTCAGTTTCGTTGATAAATCAGGTGTCATTCTGATGGGGTAGGATTTTTTTAATAGATGACTTGGAGTTTCTCTCTTGCAGCTCTCTATGCTAATACCATGCAGTGTTTATCATTATTGCTCTGTAGTATAGCTTGAATTCAGGGATGGTGATTCCCTTAGCAGTTCTTTTATTTTTGAGAATAATTTTTGTTATCCTGGGTTTCTTGTTATTCCAGATAAAGTTGAGAATTGCTCTTTCTATCTCTGTGAAGAATTGAGTTGGAATTTTGATGGAGATTGCACTGGATCTGTAGATTGCTTTTGGTAAAATGGCCATTTTTACTGTTAGTCCTGCCAATCCAGGACTTTGCTGGTAGAACTTTTAGGGTCACATAAGTGTATTCTCTTATTGTCTGCAATAGGGATATTTTGACTTCTTCCTTTCCAATTTGTATCTTTTGACTTCCTGTAGTTGTCTAATTGCTCTGGCTAGAACTTCAAGTACTATAATGAATAGGTAGGGAGAGAGTGGACAGCCTTGTCTTGTCCCTGATTTTAGTGGGATTGCTTCAAGTCTTTGCCCATTTTGTTTCATGCTAGTTATTGACTTATTGCATATTGCTTTTTTAAAAAATATTTATTAATTATTATGCATACATACATACACTGTAGCTGTCTTCAGACACACCAGAAGAGGGCATAAGATCTCATTACAGATGGTTGTTAGCCACCATGTGGTTGTTGGGATTTGAACTCAGGACCTTCAGAAGTGCAGTCAGTGCTCTTACCCATTGAGCCATCTCGGAAGCCCTTGTATATTGCTTTTCTTATGTTTATGTATGGGCTTTGACTTCCTGATCTCTACAATAGTTTTAGCATGAAGTGAAAGGCTTTTTCAGCATCTAATGAGATGATCATGTAGTTTTTTCTTTGTTTGTTTATATAGTGGATTATGTTGATGGATTTACATTTATTGAATCATCCCTGTATTCCTAGAATAAAATCTACTTGATCATGGTAAATGATCCTTTTGATGCGTTCTTGGATTCAGTTTGCAAGAATTTTATTGAGTATTTTAGCATCAATATTCATGAGGAAAATTGGTCTGAATTTCTCTTTCTTTGTTGAGTGGTTTCTTTTTTGTGTGTGGTTTAGGTATCAGTGTAACTCTAGTTTCATAGAATGTATTTAGTAGTGTTCCTTTTATTTCTATTTTACAAAATAGTTTGAGAAGTATTGATATTAGGTCTTCTTTGAAGGTCTGATAGAATTCTGCTCTAAAACCATCTGGTCGTGGGAACTTATTGGTTGGGAGACTTTTAATTACTGCTTCTATTTCCTTAGGTTTTATGGGATTATTTAGAGGGTTTATCTGATCCTGCTTTAACTGATACCTGGTATCTGTCTAGAAAATCATCCATTTCATGCAGATACTGTCTCTATGCCCTCTGGTTCATCTGGTAAAGGGTTTATCTATCTTGTTGATTTACTCAAATAAGAAGTTCCTGATTTTGTTGATTCTTCATATACTTCTCTTTGTTTCTGTTTGGTTGATTTCAGCCCTGAGTTTGATTATATTCTGCCATCTACTCCTCTTAGGTGGATTTGCTACTTTTTGTTCTAGAAAAATTTCAGATGTGCTGATAACCTACTAAAGGATTCTCCAATTTCTTTACGGGGGCACTGAGAGCTATGAGTTTCCCTCTTTGCAATGCTTCCCTTGTGTCCCAAAAGTTCGGGTATGTTATGCCTTCATTTTTATTAAATTATAAAACGTTCTTAATTTCTTTCATTATTTCTTCCTTGACAAAGCTATCATTGAGTAGAGAGTTGTTAAGCTTCCATGTGTATGTGGGCTTTCTGTAGTTTTTGTTCTTGTTGAAGACCAGCCTTTGTCCGTAGTGATCTGATAGGATATATGGGATTATTTCAATTCTCTTGTGTTGGCTGAGGCTTGTTTTGTGTCAGATTACATGGTCAGTTTTGGAGAAAGTACCATGAGATGCTGAAAGGAAAGTATATTCTTTTGTTTTAGAGTGAAGCATCCTGTAGATATGTGTTAAGTCTATTTGGTTCATAGCATCTCTTAGTTTCACTGTTTAGTTTTTGATTCCATGATCTGTCCATTGGGGAGAGGGGGCAGGGGTGTTAAAGTCTCCTACTATTTTCTTTAGTGGTTTTCGTTTGTTTGCTTGCTTGCTTTTAGATCATCTCATTATATGTCCCAGACTGGTTTCAAACTGTCAATCTCCCTGGTGCATCCACCAGAGGGTTGGATTGTATATGTGTCCACCATGACAGGGTGTGTCCATTTTAATGAGGAAGGTGATCAAACAGGTATGTAATGCAATTTCTCCGAGGTGATATGATGCATCTGGATTCCTGTCAAGGAGATTTTATTCTTTTTTATACATATCAATTTTTATTCGATATTTTCTTTATTTACATGTCTTAGGATTTCTGCTTTCCCAGTTTCCCCTCCAAAAACAACAAGGACAAACCCCCGTTGCCTCCCCCCTCCTCATGCTTGCCACCCCACCCTCTCCCACTTATTGGCCCTGGCATTCCCCTACACTGGGGCACAGAATCTTCACAGGGCCAAGGGCCTCTCCTCCCATTGATGATTGACTTTGCAATCCTCTACCATACACATGTTGCCAAAACAATCAGTCCCACCATGTATAGTCCTTGGTTGGTGGTTGAGTCCCTGGGAGCTCTGAGAGTACTAGATAGTTCATATTGTTGTTTGTCCTAAGGGACGGCAAACCCTTCAGCTTTTTTGGTCCTTTCTCTAACTCATTCATTGGGGACACTGCACATAGTTCAATGGATGGCTGTGAGCCTCTACATCTGTGTTAGTCAGGTACTGTCAGAGCCTCTCAGGAGATAGCTATATTAGGCTGGCTTGTCCTTCCTTCAGTCTCTGCTCCATAGTAAGGCTCTGCAACTCCTTCTGTGGGTATTTTGTTCCCCCTTTCAAGAAGGAATGAAATGTCCACATTTTGGTCTTCCTTCTTCTTGAGTTCTTGTGGCTTGTGGGTGGTTCTTCCTATATTCCAAACTTCTGGGCTAATAACCACTATTCAGAGAGTGCATACCATGTGTGTTCTTTTGTGATTGGGTTACCTCACTCAGGATGATATTCTCCAGATCCATCCATTTCCCTAAGAATTTCATAAATTCATTGTTTTTAATAACAGAGTAGTGCTCCATTGTGTAGATGTACCACAATTTCTGTATCCATTCCTCTGTTGAGGAACATCTGGGTTGTTTCCAGTTTCTGGCTATTATAAATAAGGCTGCTATGAACATGCTGGAGCATGTGTCCTTATTACATGTTGGAGCATTTTCTGGGTATATGCCCAGGAATGGTATAGCTGGGTCATCCAGTAGAACTATGTCCAATTTCCGGAGGAATCTCCAAACTGATTTCTAGAGTGGTGGTACTAGCTTGCAATACCACTAGCAATGAAGGAGTGTTCCTCTTTCTCCACAACCTCTCCAGCATCTTCTGTCACCTGAGTTTTTAATCCTAGCCAATCTGACTGGTGGAATCTTAGAGTTGTTTTGATTTGCATTCCCCTAATGACTAAAGATATTGAACATTTCTTTAGGTGCTACTCAGCCATTCAGTATTCATCAGTTGAGAATTCTTTGTTTAGCTCTGTACCCCATTTTTTAATCGGGTATATTTGGTTCTCTGGAGTCTAACTTCCATTTATTTTTTTTTTAATTTTTTTTAATTTTAGATATTTTCTTTATTTACATGCGAATTTCTCCATTCCCAGTTTCCCCTCCA
>NW_022196899.1:9535120-9535471 GCF_008632895.1 Mastomys coucha
GATTTGTGGAAATGTATTGTGTGAATTTGGTTTTGTCATGGAATACTTTGGTTTCTCCATCTATGGTGGGTATAGTAGTCTGGGCTGGCATTTGTGTTCTCTTAGGGTCTCTTAGGTCTCTTAGGATGACATCTGTCCAGGATCTTCTAGCTTTCATAGTCTCTGGTGAGAAGTCTGGTGTAATTCTGATAGGCCTTCCTTTATATGTTACTTGACCTTTTTCCCTTACTGCTTTTAGTATTCTTTCTTTATTTAGTGTATTTGGTGCTTTGACATTATGTGGCAGAAAGAATTTCTTTTCTGGTCCAGTCGATTTGGGGTTCTATAGGCTTCTTGTATGATCATGGGCAT
>NW_022196899.1:9535956-9541469 GCF_008632895.1 Mastomys coucha
ACTTGTTTACTTATGATCTCCTGTAATTCATTATGGAATTTTTTTGTTTCTTCTTTAATGGCTTGTACCTCTTTACCTGTATTCGCCTGTATTTCTTTAAGGGAGTTATTCATGTCCTTCTTAAGTTCCTCTATCAGCATTGTGAGATATGATTTAAGATCCAATTCTTGCTTTTCCGGTGTTTTGGGATATCCAGGACTTGCTGCAGTAGGAGTACTAGGTTCTGATGAAGCCAAGTAGTCTTGCTTTCTGTTGGTAGAATTCTTGCGTTTGCCTTTCACCATCTTTTGCTTTTTGGTGTTAGATGTTCTTAGTGTCTGTGGCTAGAGCTTGTCCTGTCCCTGCCGCCCTGCAAGTCCCCTGCGACTCGTGGGGCCTGTTCCTCCAAGCTGGCTGCTCTGGTCTCAGAACCTCACCTGAGAGAAATTGGCGGATCCCGCCTGGGTCTCTGGCTTCAGGCACTCTCTGGAGGTAGGCCCTCCACTTGCAGGGAGGGGGCAGAGAAGGACACTGTTCCTCCTCTGTCACTAAGAAGCTGAGAGGATCGTGTCCCTGCCACCTTGATGCTCCCCTAGTCGTGGGGCCTGTGCCTCCTGGCCAGCTGCTCTGGTCTCAGAACCTCACCTGAGAGAAATTGGCGGATCCCGCTTGGGTCTCTGGCTTAAGGCGCTCTCAGGAGGTAGGCCCTCCACTTGCAGGGAAGGGGCAGAGGAGGAGTCTAACTTCTTAAGTTCTTTGTATACATTGGATATTAGCCCTCTATCAGATATAGGATGGGTAAAGATCTTTTCCCAATTTGTTGGTTGCCGTTTTGTCCTATTGACAGTGTCTTTTGCCTTACAGAAGCTTTGCAACTTTATGAGGTCCCATTTGTCAATTCTTGATCTTAGAGCATAAGCTATTGGCATTCTCTTCAGGAAATTTTCCCCTGTGACTATTTGCTCGAGGTTCTCCCTCACTTTCTTTTCTATTAGTTTCAATGTATCTGGTTTGATGTGGAGGTACCTGATCCATTTGGACTTGAGCTTTGTACAAGGAGATAGGAATGGATTGATTTGCATTTTTCTACATGCTAACCGCCAGTTGAGCCAGCACTATCTGTTGAAAATGCTGTCTTTTTTCCACTGGATGGTTTTAGCTCCTTTGTCAAAGATCAAGTGACCATAGGTGTATGGGTTCATCTCTGGGTCTTCAATTCTATTCCATTGATCTACCTGCCTGTCACTGTACCAATACCATGTAGTTTTTATCACAATTGCTCTGTAGGACAGCATAAGGCCTGGGATTGTGATTCCACCAGAGGTTCCTTTATTGTTGAGAATAGTTTTGGTTATCCTGGGTTTTTTGTTGTTCCAGGTGAATTTGAAAATTGTGCTTTCTAACTCTGGGAAGACCTGAGTTGGAATTTTGATGGGGACTGCATTGAATGTGTATATTACCTTCGGTAAGATGGCCATTTTTACTATATTAATCCTGCCAATCCATGAGCATGGGAGATCTTTCCATCTTCTGAGATCTTCTTAATTTCCTTCTTCAGAGACTTGAAGTTCTTTTCAAACAGATCTTTTACATGCTTAGTTAGAGTTACACCAAGGTATTTTTATTATTTGTAAATATTGTGAAGGGTGTTGTTTCCCTAATTTTTTCTCCACCTTTTATCCTTTGTGTAGAGGAAGGCCTCTGACATGCTTGAGTTAATTATATATCCAGCTACTTTCCTGAAGTTGTTTTTCAGGATTAGGAACTCTCTGGTGGAATTTTTAGGGTCACTTAAGTATACAATAATATCATCAGCAAATAATGATAATTTGACTTCTTCCTTTCCAATTTGTATCCGTTTGATCTCCTTTTGTTGCCTAATTGCTCTGGATAGGACTTCAAGTAGAATATTGAATAGGTAGGGAGAGAATGGGCAGCCTTGTCTAGTTCCTGATTTTAGTGGGATTGCTTCAAGTTTCTCTCCATTTAGTTTTATGTTTGCTACTGGTTTTCTGTATATTGCTTTTACTATGTTTAATTATGGGCCTTGAATTCCGACTTTTATCATGAAGGGATGTTGGATTTTGTCAACTGCTTTCTCAGCATCTAATGAGATAATCATGTGGTTTTCTTCCTTGAGTTTGTTTATGTAATGAATTACATTGACAGATTTCCTTATATTGAATCCTCCCTGCATCCCTGGGATGAAGCCTACTTGATCATAGTGGATGATCGTTTTGATGTGCTCCTTGATTCAGTTTGCAAGAAATTTATTGAGTATTTTTGCATCGATATTCATAAGGGAAATTGTTCTGAAATTTTCTTTCTTCATTAGGTCTCTGTGTGGTTTAGGTATAAGAGTAATTGTGGCTTCAGAGAACGAATTGGGTAGTGTGCCTTCAGTTTCTATGTTGTAGAATACTTTGAGGAATATAGGTATTAGGTCTTCTTTGAAGGTTTGATAAAACTCTGCACTAAACCCACCTGGTCCTGGGCTTTTTTTGGTTGGGAGACTATTAATGACTGATTCTATTTTATTAGCTGATATGGGACTGTTTAGATCATTGATCTGTGAAGGAAACCGACCTGCAGTCTCTCTTCTTCCGTGGGTGCTCGCAAACTGGGGTAGTTGAGTTTCTGTGAAAATAAGTGGGGCGGGAGACAAAGAGCACGACACCAAGTAACTTTATCAAGGTGTAATTTTTACTAAGTGAACCAGGATATTTATAGCTAAGGCAGAACAATCCTTTGGCTTCTAACATAGACGTGAGAACAGGGAAATAACATAGCAGTCTGTAAACAAAACCCCTTCAAGCAAGGGCTCCAGGCAGGAAAGCAGATTAGAGGTTCAGTTCCTTTTGAAGTCTGGGCTACTAGTTCTGTCTTAGATCTCTGTTGCTGTCTCCAGTCCTTCACGCCTGATGCGCCGGGTAGAGCTGTTGCCTCCGGAAACCTGTTGCACTGGCCAGAGCAGCTCAGCGGGGACACTACACTTCACCCCATTTTGTTTAAAAACGATGCAGGGAAATGCGATAAGATCTCGACACAAATACATGGGCAACGTAAAGGCACATAACACCTTCTGACTCCATTCCCCAAGGCCATTACGCACAGTGGGAAATCCAGGCCATGAAACGTCTGTAACCCAGACGGCCATCATCCACATGCCAGCCTAGGGTGACTTCCCAGCCAGAAAAGGATCATCAGGATGCACCATCCTCCATGTAGAATGCCAAGGCTCGTCTGCAAGACCCAGGGTCCAAAGACTGATCACAATCTCCGAAACTGGCTGACGTAACTGTCAGTCAGGTGTTGAATTCATTAGGGCGGGGCATGGTGCAGCTGAAAGCCAGGGCTCCTAGTCGGTTGCCAGGAGAAGGTCTCAGGATGATGCAAATCAGTTCTTTGAAGCCTCTGGGAACTGAATTAACATTTGAAAGTCTGGGGGCTAAGTGCGAGCCAGGCATTCTTGGGAGATGCCTGTTCTAGCAAGCATTGAACCTGTCACGAAAGCTTTGCTTCGGGGGAGCTTTACTGTTTGAATCTGGATAAGCAGGTTTTTCTTGAGAAGCTGGTCATATAGCAGGGTCTAGGCATTCTCAGAAGTTGCCTGACCCACCTTCTGCTTTGTCGGGAAAAGCAGATTTCTAAAGCAAACGAAAAAATCATGTTCAAAACATGTAGAAAAGGCATTAGGAATAAAAGAAAAACTCATACAAAACGGGCAAGAAAAACCCCTCCAGCTTACAGAACAAAAGAAAGGAAGGAAAAAATGAAGACTAAGCAACTGGGCAAAGGCAAGAGAATAACAATAGCCAGCAAAAAGGCAGCCTGAGTGGTCTGCCACGGGCCCACCTCTTCCAGCAGGAGCCTTGTCATCAAAGTTAACCAAAGCTGGATGTCTGTAGTCAACAAACTGGTCAAGACAGTGCTTGTCTGCACTCTGAAGGCGAAGGCAAGGACATTCCCATGCTCTAAACAAGTCCAAGGTCAGCATGGACCACACAGACAAGCCTCTGCCCAAAAAGCACACCTAAAAAAAGTCTCTGGGGAGTAGATTTTCCCCCCTTGGTCTAAAAAGACAAAATTTAGTCATGTAAACAACAATAAAACCTCAGAAAAAAAAGAAAATCTTTTCTGGTGAAAGAAGGCCCGTTGTCTGTAAAAATAGTTTATGGCAGCTAAGAGCATAGAAAATTAGACAAACCAAGATCAAAAATATCATTAGAGGCTTCTCTTGTTTGTAGGGAAGTGAAAATAAATCTTGAGCAGGTATCAATGTAGACATGTAAATATTTAAGCTATCTAAATTCTGCATAATGTGTTATATCCATATGTCAGATGTTATTAGGTATCAGCCCTCTGGGGAAGACCCCAAATGTGGGACTGGAGAAAAAGTAACACATTTCGAGCACAGTTTAAGGATCATTCTTGCTTATACTCTGGAAATATTATGTTTGGGCCACAGAGTCTGGCTGGATAGGTGAATCTTCTCATGATCCTGTCTAGCTAGGGCCACAGGATCAGAAACCAAAATCTCTCTATATGAGGGCTCTGTCAATTGATATAGTCACTAGCCAAAAGTCTTGGCAGGCCAGAAAGAGCCCTAATATGACCAGTATAGAATAGAATTATACGTGCAAGAATGATAATTTGGTAACTGATCACTTGGAAGTCTAGTAGGCATGTTTACTTTGAAAACCATGCAAAACAAAAGCTGTTGGAGAAAAACTTAAATGTAAATGGCACAGCTACAATGGCCCTAAAAACTAGTTAATCAGCCAAGGAGTATAAACAATCACTTGTTTTTCATAGATGAGAAATCTAGCTCTAAGGTAAAAAGGGATGGGAAAATAACGTCTGGCTCCTTGCCAAGGTAAGTTAACAATAGCATCTCACCCAGCATAATTATCTGTGCAAGGGCTTTAAAAAATGGCATGAAAATATGTATTGGAGACATCCTAGAATGGATCCACAAACAGGTTCTTACTGTCACCACAATGTAAGTAATGAATAGGTACTCAATAGTCTTATCCACCTGCTGTAAAGCAGATATCTCTTTCTTACATTAAGGATCTAGGGGAATTTGGATCAGAATTAACTCTAAGAATATCAAATAAAGGCTTCAGGTCTCCAGTAGTAAGTTTTAGGTAAGGATGAAACCAATTAAAATCACCCAATAATTTTTGGAAATCATACAAGGTTTTCAATTGGTCTCTACGTATAACTATCTTTAGGAAAAACAGTTTGATCTGTAAGTGTAAAACCTAGATAATAATATGGATCTTGAGTCTGCACCTACTCTGGGGCAATTGATTACCCCTGTAATAAAGGCAATAAATCTATGACTAAAAAGTAAAATCTTTAGAAAATGTCACTGGAGAAGGAAATCTAGTCTATACTGTTCTAAGAGTATATCTCCTGGGCACAACTGCTTAACCAGGGTTGCAAAGGCAGGCTATCTCTTGCAGGCTGAGCCCCCACACTTCTAGTGGTTAAAGTGAAGCAGGACTCTTCTCCGGGCCTACAGTGCA
>NW_022196899.1:9541587-9543105 GCF_008632895.1 Mastomys coucha
AAAAAAAAAAAAAAAAGTACTTGTAACCAGACTGCAAAAATAATATTCAATGGGAAACCATCAAATCTAACGCTATTAAAATTAATTTCTAAGGAAAAAGCGTCTTATCTATAAACTTAGAAGGTACTTCCCAGTTAAAGGCAACCTAAACTCTTGGAAATCAATTCTGTGAGGTAAGAAGAAGTCCGGGGCTGCATGCACGCCACACCAAACAGCCCAGTGGGTGCGCACCCTTCTCTAGCAGGCGCATGCACCCCCGAACTCCACCTCGCATGGGCTGGCCTGGGACGGAGGACTCGGGTGTGGCGCGGGCAGCCAGATGCTTCTGCAAGCAGGCGCAGGTGCAACGATCTCGGGGCTCCGGGGCTCGGCTGGCCGCTGCAAAGCAGTTTGGGAAATGTAGTCCAAAGGGACCTGGGGCTGGCGAGCCGCGGGACCTGCTGCTTTCTGTAGCTGGACCAAGCACACAGCAGAGTGCAGAGCCAGCGGGGGAGCTGCATCAGAGCAGGCGGCGGGCCCCCAAGCTTCACACACGGCCAGCAGGCAGCCACGGATCCTGGTCTCCGAGACTGCCAACCCCCAGAGCACGGCACAGGACTGTGGGCTCTGAACCAGTCAATCCCTGCTCCCTGCTCAGATCTGAGCAGGTCACCCAGTAGCTGCGGGTGGGCAGAGTGGGAGGTACACACGCAGCTGTACCCGGAGATTCGCCGACTGCGCGAACCTGACCCTTCTTGGCAGACCAGCTGACTGGCAGATCCGATGCCAGATTCCTGCACACTCTTCTGGGCCCGCCCGCCCCGTGCACCCTGTAATACAGACACAAGACAAGACTTTCTCATTCATACCAAGATACAAGACTTCACATGTAACATGAAAACACATAAACATATACCTCTAGCAGCTCTGAGCACCGAGCTGAACAAAACAGGGGACAGACTACCTCTAAGCCTAGAGTTACCGCAGTCCACATCCCTCGGAACCAAATCCGAGCACCCAGCCTTACAGGCTGACCCCCTGAACCCCAGATAAACCAGCTGAAAACCTCGCATGCCAAACCCCTTGGCGGATAGCCCCGCCAAACTCCTGTCGACATCTTGGCGAATATCCTCGCCATCAAATCAAGCCAGAATTGAGAGCTCTGGGTGCTGTTAACTTCAACCCAGCCCCGGTTAAAGAGATCTGGAAACCCAGATGGGGCTGCCTCATAAATAAGACTGTAAGTGCATATCTTTTAATTTTCTAGAAGAAAAATTAGCCCATCTTATCCTCAACCCAGGGGCAAAATGCTTCGCTCTTACACCTAAGTCTCAAACCATCTACCCCAGTTCTGGGGAGCTGTCTTGAAATCTCTGTATCCATGATAAATTACTGCTCCTAAAGCACTCCCATGTCTTAGCCACACGTCTACGCCATCTGAAGGAAACCGACCTGCAGTCTCTCTTCTTCTGTGGGTGCTCGCGAACTGGGGTAGTTGAGTTTCTGTGAAAATAAGTGGGGCGGGAGACAAAGAGCACG
>NW_022196899.1:9543771-9544575 GCF_008632895.1 Mastomys coucha
TTTTGTTGATTTTTCTCAAAGCACCAGCTCCTGGTTTGGTTGATTCTTTGTATAGTTCTTTTTGTTTCTATTTCGCTGATTTCAGCCCTGAGTTTGATTAAGTCCTGCCTTTGACTCCTCTTGGGTGAATTTGCTTATTTTTGTTCTAGTGCTTTCATGTGTGTTGTCAAATTACTGGTGTATGTCCTCTCCAGTTTCTTTTTATAAGCACTTAAAGCTATGACTTTTCCTCTTAGGACTGCTTTTATTGTGTCCCATAAGTTTGGATATTTTGTGGCTTCATTTTCATTAAACTCTAGAAAGTCTTTTATTTCTTTCTTTATTACTTCCTTGACCAAGTTATCATTGAGTAGAGTGTTGTTAAGCTTCCATGTGTATGTGGGCATTCTATTGTTTATGTAGTTATTGAGGAGCAGGCTTAGTCCATGGTGATCTGATAGGATACAAGGAAATATTTCAATCTTCTTGTATCTGTTGAGGCCTGATTTGTGACCAATTATATGGTCAAGTTTGGAGAAGGTACCATGAGATGCTGAGAAGAAGGTATATCCTTTTGGTTTAGGACAAAAAGTTCTATAGATATCTGTTAAATCCATCTGTTTCATAACTTCTGTTAGTCTCACCATGTCTTTGTTTAGTTTCTGCTTCCGTGATCTGTCCATTGCAGAGAGTGGGGTGTTGAAATCTCCCACTACTATTATGAGTGGTGTAATGTGTGCTTTGAGCTTTAGTACAATTTCTTTTATGAATGTAGATGTCCTTTGATTTGGAGCATAGAGGTTCAGAATTGAGAATTCATCTTGG
>NW_022196899.1:9547676-9548076 GCF_008632895.1 Mastomys coucha
CTTCTTTTAGTTTTGTTGGAAGATTACATTTTTGCTTTTTCAGGGATGTAGTTCTCCTCCTTGTGTTGAAGTTTTCCATTCATTACCCTTTGAAGGGCTGGATTTGTGGAAATATATTGTATGAATTTGGTTTTGTCATGGAATACTTTGGTTTCTCCATCTATGGTGATTGAGTGTATTTCTTGGCATAGTAGTCTGGGCTGGCATTTGTGTTCTCTTAGGGTCTGTATGACATCTGCCCAGGATCTTCTAGCTTTCATAGTCTCTGGTGAGAAGTCTGGTGTAATTCTGATAGGCCTGCCTTCATATGCTACTTGACATTTTTCTCTTAATGCTTTTAAAATTCTTTCTTTGTTTAGTGCATTTGGTGTTTTGACTATGATGTGGTGGAAGGAATTTT
>NW_022196899.1:9548293-9553164 GCF_008632895.1 Mastomys coucha
TTTACTGGCCCTTTAAATTGGAGGTCTTCACTCTCTTCTATACCTATTATCCTTAGGTTTGGTCTTCTTGTGTCCTGGATTTCCTGGATGTTTTGGGTTAGGATCTTTTTGTATTTTATATTTTCTTTGGCTGTTGTGTCAATGTTTTCAATAGTATCTTCTGCCCCTGAGATTCTATCTCTTATATTCTGTTGGTGATGCTTGCATCTATGTTTCCTGACTTCTTTCCTAAGATTTCTAACTCCCGAGTTGTCTCACTTTGTGATTTCTTAATTTTTTCTACTTCCATTTTTAGGTCCTGGATGATTTTACTCAATTCCTTCACCTGTTTGATTGTGTTTCCCTGTAGTTCTTTAAGGGATTTTTGTTTCCTCTTTAAGGGCTTGCACGTCTTTACCTGTGTTCTCCTGTATTTCTTCAAGGGAGTTATTCATGTCTTTCTTAAATTCCTCTAGCACCATGATGAGATATGATTTTAGATCCAAATCTTGCTTTTCCAGTGTTTTGGGATATCCAGGACTTGTTGTGGTGGGAGTACTAGGTTCTGATGAAGCCAAGTAGTCTTGGTTTCTGTTGGTAGGATTCTTACATTTCCCTTTCGCCATCTGTTGATCTCTGGTGTTAGATGTTCTTGCTGTCTCTGACTAGAGCTTGTTCCTCCTGTGGGTCTGTAAGTCTGTGTCAGTACTTCTGGGAGATCAGCTCTCCTCTGGTAAATCCTGTGTGCAGATGGGTGAGTCCCTGGGTTAAAGTACTCCTTGGAGGCAAGCTCTCCACTTGCAGGAAAGGGGCAGTGAGGATTGCAAATCCACTGCTGTCACTGGGAGACTGAGAGGATCCTGTGCCTGCAGCCCTGGGATTCCCCTGCAACTCATGAGGCCTTTGCCTCCTGGCTGGTTCCACCTTAGAAAGTCACTGGAGAGAAAATGGTGGATCACACCTAAGTCCCTGGGTTAAAAAACTCCCTGGAGGCAAGCTCTCCACTCTCAGGGAAGGGGCAGTGAGGATTGCAGATCCACCACCGCTGTCACTCGGAGGCTGAGAGGATCCTGTCCCTGCCACCCTCAAGTATCCTACTATTATTGTGTAAGGTCCAATGTGTCCTTTGATCTTCAGTAATGTTTATTTTACAAATGTGAGTGCCCTTGCATTTGGGGCATAGACATTCAGAATTGAGAGGTCCTTTGACGAATTTTTCCTTTGATGACTATGTAGTGTCCTTCCCCATCTTTTTTGATAGCTTTTGGTTGAAAGTCTATTTTATTGCATTCTAGAATTGCTACTCCAGCTTGCTTCTTGGGACTACTTGCCTGGATAATTTTTTCCAGGCTTTTACTTTTAGATAGTGCCTGTCTTTGTCACTGAGATGTGATTCCTGTATGCTACAAACTGCTAGATCCTCTTTATGTATCGAGGTTGTTAGTCCACGACTTTTTATTGGGGAATTGAGTCCATTGATATAAAGAGAAATTAAGGAATAGTGATTGTTGCTTCCTGTTATTTTTGTTGTTAGAGGTGGAATTATGTTTGTGTGGCTATCTTCTTTTCAGTTTGTTGAAAGAAGATTACTTCCTTGTTTTTTATAGGGTATAGATTCCCTCCTTGTGTTTAAGTTTCCTGTCTATTATCCTTTGAAGGACTGAATTTATGGAAATATATTGTATAAATTTGTTTTTGTCATGGAATATCTTGGTGTCACCATATATGTTAATTGAGAGTTTTGCTGGATATAGTAGCCTGGGCTGGCATTAGGGTCAGTATGATATCTGCCCATGATCTTCTAGCTGTTAGTCTCTGTTGAGAAGTCTAATATAATCCTGATGGGTTTCCATTTATATGTTACTTGACCTTTTTTACATACTGCTTTCAGTATTCTTTTTTTATCTTGTGATTGTGCTTTTTAACTATTATGTGAGGAATTTCCATGTTGGTTCAATGAAGTTGAGGTTCGGTAGGATTCTTGTAAGTTTATGGGCATCTTTTTCTTTAGATTGAGGAAGTTTTCTTCAATAATTTTGTTGAAGATATTTGCTGGCCCTTTAAGTTTGGAATCTTCACTTTCTTCTATACCTATTATTCTTAAGTTTAGTCTTTTCATTGTGTCCTGGATTTCTTGAATGTTTTGAGTTAGGATCTTTTCAATTTTTGTATTTTCTTTGACTATTGTGTCAATGTCTTCTATGGTATCTTCTATGCCTGAGATTCTCTCTTCTCTCTCTTATATTCTGTTGGTAATGCTTGCAACATTGACCTATTTTCTGAGTTTTCTATCTCCAGGGTTTTGTCCTTTTGCTATTTCTTTAATGTTTCTATTTCTATATTTAGATCCTGGATCATTTTCTTCAATTTCATAACCAGATTTGTTGTGTTTTCCTGAGTTTCTTTAAAGGATTTATGTATTTCCACTTTAAGGGCTCCTACCTGTTTATCTGTACTCTCCTGTATTTCTTTAATGGAGTTATTTATGTCTTTCTTAAAGTCCTCTATCATCATCATGAAATGTGATTTTAAATCAGAATCTTTCTTTTCTGGTGTGTAGGTGTATCCAGGGCTTGCTGTGGTGGGAGAACTGGGTTCTGATGATGCCAAGTAACCTTGGTTCATTTTGCTTAGGTTCTTGCCCTTGCCTCTTGCCATCTGTTTATCTCTGATGTTAGCTGGACTTGCTGTCTCTGACTGGAGTTTGTTTCTTCTGTGAGTCTGTGAGCCTGTGATCTTAGGTATGTCAGCACTCCTAAGACACTAGCTCTATGTGGGCAGGATTTGTGTATGGATAGCTGTGGTTCAAGGTCTACTCCAGGGTGGAGAGGGAAAGGTTTTAGATCCAGGGTTCCTGTGTCCTATGGACTCTAGTTGGCTCCTACTTACTTAGGCCAGGCATTGGAGCAGTAGTGAGTGTTGTTGTTACCTGTGATCTTAGGTGTGTCAGCACTCCTGGGAGATGAGCTCTCTCCAGGTAGGATTTGTGTGTGGAGAGCTGTAATTTTAGGTATGTCCCATTTTCCACATTCATTAAAAATAATTTCATTTCTCATACAAAGTATCCTGATTATAGTCTTTCATTCCTCTATTCCTCCCAGTTCCTCCTACCTTCACTCCACTTTGATCCATTCCCTCACTATCTCTTAGGAGAAAAAAAAGGCTTCTAATAGAAAACAGTCAAACATACCAAAAAAATATAATAAAAAAAAACCTTAATGTGATCATCAAGGTTGGGCAAGGAAATCAAAGAAAAATGAGAGAGCACAAGGAGTCAGAATTTGGCTGGAGAGACGACTCATCTTTTAAAGGCTAGGCTTACAATCAAAACTATAAGAGAAAGCACAAGAATCATAGGCTAACTTGTTCACATATTCTGATGTCCCATAAAATTAAAAATTGAAACCTATAATATATATGCAGAGAATCTGATGCAGACCTTTAAAGACACTGTACTTGCTACTTCAGTCCCTGTAGATTTGGATGAGCTTTGCTAAGTTGATTGAAAAGTCCTTGTTCCCCTGATGTCCTGTATTCTTATATTCTTTCTGACATATCTTCATTATATTCCATGAACTCTGAGAGAGAATTTGATGAAGTCATTCGATTTAGAGCTGTGTTTCCCAAAGTTTCTCTGTGTATGTATAATGTGTGGCTGGGGGTTCTATATTTGTTCCCATCTGATGCAAGTGAAAGCCTCTCTGATGATAGATGAATACGGCACCAACCAATCTACAGGTCTTGGAAAATATCATTAAAAAACATTTTATTGTTACTTTTTTTTATGTTTTTATAAAATTAGTTTTTGTCCTATCCTGGGTTCCTGGGCTATCTAGTCTCTGGTTTTCAGTTACCCAAACAGTGTTGGGTGTAAGTTTGATCTAAGGGAGTAGGTTTTAAATCAAATTGGTTATTGGTTTGTTATTCACGCAAGTTTTGTGCCACCATTCATCTGGCAATTTCTGCAGACAGAACAGATTGCAGACCAACTTTTTTGTATCTGAGTCTGAGATTATATTTCCCTTTTGATCACCTAAAAATTCCCATCTCATAGCAAAGTCATTAAATGTGGGTGTTTTATATAGGCACTAGCTGAGCCTCAACATGTACAATAAGTTCTGTGGGTATTTTCTTCAGCCTTTGCTGTCCATTTGTGTAGAGCAACCTGTTGGGTTTTCAATATACTGGGTTGTTTGGTGCTTTCCATAGGAACCTTCAGCTAACATAAACTGGATGCAACTAGTACTGGAAGATTCATTTGATGACAAGAGATGGCCAGTTGAGGCTACATCTCCCTCATACTTTGGAGATTTTATTAGAATTGCCTTCACATATTTTTACATTTCCAATGCACTATGTTTTCATAACCTTCAAATGTTCCTCAATTCTAGATATCTCTTTCAACAATTCCTCTGTCAACCATACCTATTTATTTTCCTATCTGATCCTTCTGATTCCATCCTGCTCTCTGGTCCCAGTCAACCTAAAAAAAAATCTATTCTATTTCTCCCAAATATATGTGTCTCACAGTCCCTTCCTCTACATATAACCTCTATGGATCAAAAGATTGTAGCTTGCTTATCATTTATGTAATGGCTAATATCCACATATAATGAAATGCAAACCATATTTATCATTCTGGACCTGAGCTACCTTACATATTATTGTTATTCATTCTTCTGTTGAATAAAATATCAGATGTTTCCAATTTGGGACTAATATGGATAGAGAAAAAATGAACATGATTAAGCAAGTGTCCTTGTTATAGGATATAGTACCCTATAACACAGGCCCTAAGATCAACAATTAATAAATGAGACCTCATAAAACTAAAAGGCTTCTGTAAGGTGAAGGGGACCATCATGAAGAGAAATTGGTAACTACACAATGGG
>NW_022196899.1:9553175-9553674 GCF_008632895.1 Mastomys coucha
GTTACAAACCCCTTCAGCTCCTTTAGTCCTTTCTCTAACTGCTCCATTGGGACCACAATGTGGACCCCATTCTCAGTCAAATGGTTGGCTGGTAGCATCTGCCTCTTTATTTGTCAGCCTCTGGCAGGGCCTCTCAGGAGGCAGCTATATCAGGCTCCTGTCAGCCTGCACATCTTGCCTTCCACAGTAGTGTCTGTTTTTGATGACTGTATATGGGATGGTTCCCCAGGGGGGGCAGTCTCTGGATGGGCTTTCCTTCAGTCTCTGCTCCACACTTTGTCTCCATATTTCCTCACTTGAGTCTTTTGTTCCCCCTTCTAAGAAGAATCAAAGCATTCACACTTTAGTTTTTCTTCTTCTTGAGCTTCATGTGGTCTGTGAATTGTATCTTGGGTATTCGAAGCATTTAGGCTAATATCCACTTATCAGTGAGTGTTTACCATGTGTGTTCTTTTGTGATTGTTTTACCTCTTCAGGATATTTTCTAGTTCCATCCATT
>NW_022196899.1:9554994-9565459 GCF_008632895.1 Mastomys coucha
ATAAATCAATCCTCAGCTACATATGAAGCTGAAGCCATGGGTCTCACCATGTGTACTCTTTGGTTGGTAATTTAGTCCCTGGGAGCTTTGGAGAGTCTGGTTGGTTGATATTGTTCTACCTATAAAGTTGCAAATCCCTTCAGCTCCTTCAGTCCTTTCCTTAACTTTCCCATTGTGGTCTCCATGCTCAGTCTGATGATTGTTTGTATGTATCTGCATCTGTATTGGTCAGACTCTGGAAGAGCCTCTCAGGAAACAACTATACTAGGCTCCTGTCACCAAGCAATTCTTGGCATTAGCAATAGTGTTTAGTGTCTACAGTTGGGAGAGATACCTATGTTTGGCAGAATCTGGATGGGCTTTAAGTCTCTGCTCCATACTTTGTTGTTGCACTTGCTTTTCACTGCAGAAATTCTGGATTAATAGTTTTGATGCAGGTAGTCCCATCCCTCAACCAGGGGGGCATGCCTATAGAGTGGATATCATCTCTACAGATTCTTTCTGCCCTTTGTTAGGAATTTCAGCTAATGTCCTCCCTTTTGGGTCCTAAAAACTTCTTGGGTCCCTGGCATCTGGGACTTTCTAGTGGCTACACCCAGCACCCCCTCCCCACTGCTACTCTCCTCCTTTCAATTTCTTGACCCTCTGAACTTTTCCCCCATCTCCTCCCATATATATTTCCCTCCCCCTCCTCCCTTCCTCCAAGATCCCTCTCTCACTCTACATCCTGGGATTATTTTATTTCCCCTCTAAGAAGGACTGTACCATTCACAATTTAGTGTTGTTTTCTATCTTCATGGGTTTCATATGATCTGTGAATGGTATCTTAGGTATTATGAGGTTTTGGGTAAATATTCACTTATCACAGAGTTCATACCATTTGTGCTTTTTGGTGACTAGGTTACGTCACTCAGGATGATATTTTCACGTTCCATCCATTTGCCTGCAGAGTTCATGAAGTCATTGTTTTTAATAGCTAAATAGTACTCCATTGTGAAAATGTACCACTTTTTGTATCCATTTCTTTATTGAGGGACATCTGGTTTATTTCTAGCTCCTGGATGCTATATTTAAGGCTGCTATGATCAGAGCAGAGAATATGTCCTTGTTATATGTTAGAACATGTTTTTGGTATATGCCTAGGATTTTAGTCGATTGCTTCAAGACTTTCTCCATTTAGTTTGATGTTAGTTATTGGCTTACTGTATATCACTTTTATTATGTTTATGTATGGGCCTTGACTTCCTGAACTCTACAATAGTTTTAGCATGAAGTGAAAGGCTTTTTCAGCATCTAATGAGATGACCATGTGTTTTTTTCTTTGAGTTTGTTTTTATAGTGGATTTTGTTGATGGATTAACATTTATTAAACCATCCCTGCATTCCTGGGATAAAGTCTACTTGATCATGGTGAATGATCCTTTTGATGTGTTCTTGGATTCAGTTTACAAGAATTTTATTGAATATTTTTCCATCAATAATCATGAGGCAAATTGGTCTGAAGTTCCCTTTCTTTGTTGGGTGATTTTTTTTTGTGGTTTAGGTATTAGTGTGACTCTATCTTAGAATGTATTTGGTAGTGTTCATTTTGCTTCTATTTTACAAAATAGTTTGAGAAGTGTTGATATTAGGTCTTCTTTGAAGGTCTGATAGAATTCTGCTCTAAAACCATCTGGTCCTGGGGATTTTTTAGTTTGGAGAATTTAATTACTGCTTCTATTTTCTAAGGTTTTATGTGACTATTTAGATAGCTTATCTGATCCTGCTTTAACTTTGATACCTGGTATCTGTCTAGAAAATTATCCATTTCATGTAAATATGATCTCTATGCCCTCTGGTTAGTCTGGCTAAGGGTTTATCTATATTGTTGATTTTCTCAAAGAAGAAGCTCCTGATTTTGTTGATTCTTCGTGTAGTTCTCTTTTTTTCTATTTGGTTGATTTCAGCCCTGAGTTTGATTATTTCCTGTCATTTATTCCTCTTAAGTGTATTTGCTTCCTTTTGTTCTAGAGCTTTTAGATGTGTTGTTAAGCTGTTAGTATTCTCTTTCCAATTTCTTTATGGGGACACTGAAAGCTATATGCTTTCCTCTTAGCACTGCTTCCTCTGTGTTCCAAATATTTGGGTATGTTGCGCCTTCATTTTTATTAAATTCTAAAAAGTCCATAATTTATTTCTTCATTTCTTCTTTGACAAAGTTACCATGGAATAGAGCATTGCTAAGTTTCTTTGTGTATGTGGGCTTTCTGTAGTTTTGGTTCTTGTTGAAGACCAGCCTTAGTCCATGGTGATCTGATAGGATACATGTGATTATTTCAATTTTCTTGTGTTGGTTGAGGCTTGTTATGTGTCAAATATGATCAGTTTTGGAGAAGGTACCATGAGGTGCTGAGAGGAAGGTATATTCTCTTGTTTTAGTGTGAAACGTCCTGTGGATATCTATTAAGTCCATTTGGTTCATAGCTTCTGTTAGTTTCACTGCATCTCTGTTTACTTTCTGATTCCAGGATCTGTCCTTTGGTGAGTGTAGGGGGTTAAAGTCTCTTACTATTATTGTGTAAAGTTCAATATGTGTTTTGATCTTCAGTAATGTTTCTTTTATAAATGTGGGTACCCTTGCATTTGGGGCATAGATATTCAGAATTGAGAGTTCTTTTTGGTGGATTTTTCGTTTGATACTATTTACTGTCCTTCTCCATCATATTGATAGCTTTTAGTTGAAAGACTATTTTATTGCATACTAGAATTGCTACTCCAGCTTGTTTCTTGGGACTATTTGCCTGGACAATTTTTTCCAGGCTTTTACTTTTATGTAGTGCCTGTCTTGGTCACTGAGATGTGTTTCCTGTATGCTACAAAATGCTCGATCTTCTTTATGTATCCAGGCTGTTAGTCTATGATTTTTATTGGGAAATTGACTCCATTGATGTTAAGAGATATTAAGTAATAGTGATTGTTGCTGTTATTTTTGTTGTTAGTGGTAGAATTATGTTTGTGTGGCTATCTTTTTTAGGGTTTGTTGAAAGAAGATTGCTTCCTTGCTTTTTCTAGGGTGTAGGTTCCCTTCTTGTGTTCGAGTTTTCCATCTATTATCCTTTGTAGGGCTAGATTTGTGGGAAGATATTGTGTAAATTTGTTTTTGTCATGGAATATCTTGGTGACTCTATACATGGTAATTGAGAGTTTTGCTGGATATAGTAGCCTAGTCTGGCATTAGTGTTCTCTTAGGGTCAGTATGATATCTGCCCATGATCTTCTAGCTGTTAGAGTCTCTGTTGACAAGTCTGATACAATCCTGATGGGTCTGCCTTTATATGTTACTTAACTTTTTTACTTACTGCTTTCAATATTCTTGTTTTGTCTTGTGATTTTGTTTTTAACTAATATGTGAGGAATTTCCTTTATGGTCCAATCTAGTTGGGGTTCTGTAGGCTTCTTATAAGTATAAGGGCATCATTTTCTTTAGATTAGGGAAGTTTTCTTCAATAATTTTGTTGAAGATATTTTCTGGCCCTTTAAGTTGCGAATCTTCACTTTCTTCTATGCCTATTATTCTTAAGTTTAGTCTTTTCATTGTATCCTGGATTTCTTAAATGTTTTGATTTATGGTCTTTTCCCTTTTTGTATTTTTTGACTGTTGTGTAAATGTCTTCTGTGGTATCTTCTATCCCTGAGATTCTCTCTTCTCTCTCTTATATTCTGTTGGTGATACTTGCATTTATAGCTCCTGATCTATTTCCTCGGTTTTCTATGTCCAGGGAAATCTACCTTTGCCATTTCTTTAATGCTTCTATTTCTATATTTAGATACTGGAACGTTTTATTCAATTCCTTCACCTGTTTGGTTATGTTTTCCTGAATTTCTTTAAAGGATTAATATATTCCCTCTTTAAGGGCTTCTACCTGTTTACCTGTACTCTCTTGTATTTCACTAATAGAGTTATTCATGTCCTTATTAAAGTCCTCTATCATCATCATGAAATGTAATGTTTAAATCAGAATCTTGCTTTTCTGGTGTGTAGTGTATCCAGGACTTACTGTAGTGGGAGAACTGTATTCTGATGATGCCAAGTAGACTTGGTCTCTTTTGCTTAGGTTCTTACCATTTCCTCTTGCCATCTGGTTATCTCTGGTGTTAGCTGGACTTGCTGTCTCTGACTAGAGCTTGTTCCTCCTGTGAGTCTGTAAGTCTGTGATCTTAGGTATGTCCACTCCTAAGAGACCAGCTCTCTCTGGGTAGGATTTGTATATGGAGAGCTGTGGCTCAGGGTCTGCTACAGGGAGCAGAGGGAAAGAAGGTTTTTCTCCCTGTCAGTTACTGGGTTCCTGTATCCTGTGGACTCTAGATGGTTCCCACTTAGGCCAGGTATTGGAGCAGTAGTGCATAGTGTTCTTACCTGTGATCTTAGGTGTGTCAGCACTCCTGGGAGATCAGCTCTCTCCGTGTAGGATTTGTGTGTGGAGAGCTGTAATCTTAGGTGTGTCCCATTTTTCCTCATTTATTTAAAATAATTTTATTTCTCATACCAAATACACTGAGTATAGTTTTTCATCCCTCTATACATCCCAGTTCCTCCTACCTCCTCTCCAATTTGATCCACTCCCGCTCTGTCGCTTAGAAAAAAAAAAAAAAAAAAAAAAAAAAAAAAAAAACAGGCTTCTAATAGAAAATAACCAAATGTACCAAGATAAAATATAATAAAATAAAGCAAAACCTTGATGTGATTATCAAGGTTGGACAAAGCAATCCAAGGGAAAGGAAAGAGCACTACAAGAAGGCAGAATTGGGCTGGAGGAATGACTCATCTTTTAAAGGCTAGGCTTAGAATCATAACTATAAGAGAAAGCACAAGAATCAGAGGTTAACTTGTTCACATATTCTGATGTCCCATAAATGTAAAAACTGAAATCTATAATATATATGCAGAGAATCTGATGCAGACCTTTAAACATATTGTGCTTGTTACTTCAGTCCCTGTGGATTTGGATGAGCTTTGCTCAGTTGATTGAAAAGTCCTTGTTCTCCTGGTGTCCTCTATTCTTAGATTCTTTCTGCCATATTTTCATTATATTCCTTGAACTCTGAGAGAAAAAATTTGATAAAGTCATTCCATTTATTTCTGTGTTTCCCAAGGTCTCTCTGTGTATGTCTTATGTTTGACTGGGGTCTCTATATTTGTTCCCATCTGATGCAGGACAAAGCTTCTCTGATAATGGATGAATAAGGCACCAATCTACAGGTCTAGGAAAATATCATTTAAAAAACCTTTTATTGTTACATTTTAATGTGTTTATAAAAGTACTTTTTTGTCCTATCCTAGGTTCCTGGGCTATCTAGTCTCTGGTTTTCAGTTACCCAGACAGTGTTGAGTGTAAATTTGATCTAATGGCATAGGTTTTAAATGAAATGAGTTATTGGTTGATTATTCACACAAATTTTGTGCCACCATTCATATGTCAATTTTTGCCGACAGGACATATTGTAGACCATTTTTTTTGCATCTGATTCTGAGTTTACATTTCCCTTTCCATCACCTGAAAGGTCCCTTCTCATATTGAAGTCATTAAATATGGGTGTTTTATATAGGCACTAGCTGAGGCTTAACATGTACAATGAGTTCTTTGGATATTTTCTTCAGCCTTTGCTGCCCATTTGTGTAGAGCAACCTGTTGATTTCCATTATCTGGGTTATTTGGTGCTTTACATAGGAACCTTCAGCCAACATAAACTGGGTGCAACTAGTACTGGAAAATTCATTTGGTGACAAGAGATGGCAGTTGAAGCTTTATCACCCTCATAATTTGGAGATTTTATTAGAAATGTCTTCATATATTTTTACATTTCCAATGTACTGTGTTTTCATAACCTTCAAATGTTCCTCAATTCTAGATGACTCCACAATTCCTCTGTCAACCATACCTATGCTTTTTTTTTTCCTATCTGATCCTTCTGATTCCATCCTGCTCTCTGGTCCTCGTCAACCTAAAAACAACTATTCTATTTCCCCCATCTCAGGGAAATATATGTGTCTCCCAGTCCCTTCGTCTATATATAACCTCTATGGATCAAAAGATTATAGTTTGTTTATCATTTATGTAATAGTTAATATCCACTTGTAATGAAATACAAACCATATTTTTCATTCTGAACCTGAACTACCTTACCACATTATTGTTATTCATTCTTCTGTTGAAGGAAATATCAAATGTTTACAATTTGGGACTAATATAAATAGAGAAAAAATGAACAGGGTTAAGAAAGTATCCTTGTTATAGGATATAGTGTCCTATCATGTCAAAAAGATGCATTACTGGACAGAACATCATTAACACAGGCCCTAAGATCAACAATTAATAAAGGAGACCTCATAAAACAAAAAGGTTTCTATAAAGTGAATGTACCATCATGGAGAGAAATTGGTAACTACACAATGGGAAAATATGTTTTCTAACTTTATATCCAATTAAAAGATAATATCCAAAATATATAAAGAACTGACAAAACATGATGTTAAAAAAAAAGTAATCAGATTAAAGAGAAGAGTGCAGATATAAACACATAATTCTCAATAGAAGAAATTCATTTGGCTGAGAAAACTTTAAAAAGTGTTCAACATTCTTAGTCCTTAGGGAAACGTAAATCAAAATTACTTTGAATTTCAATCATATACTTGTCTGAATGGCTATTATTCAAGTGCTGGTGATGATGTGCTGAAAGGGAACACTCATCTATTGCTGGTGGGAGAGCAAACCTGCACAGTCAGAGCTTAGAGAGAACTAGAATGCATGAGCTGAGGTATTATGAGTAGCATTTGTTGATGATGCTCTGTAGTGTGACAATCATGTACAGTGCAATGTCCTTGTGTTATGCCTTCGCATGCATGGCTATAGTGAAGATGCATTATCCAAGACACTTGAGCACTATGATAAAGACCTCAAGTTTGTTATGTGTTGAATATGAATTAATATTTGGCATTGCATATCCAAAATCTTTTTACTGCTGCTAAATTCTCATGATCCCCACTTTCAGCTAAATGGCCTCATATAGGACCATAACCCACACTTCAAGAACCTGAGCTTTTAGAACACTGCCAGAATGGCATAGGATACCAGAGACCATACTATATAATGTCATTTACAAATTTATTATATGAATCTTATAGTGTTAGATTCTTAGATAAGATTGGTGATTGTCAATGAACTAAAATATGTCCTTCACATTGTCTCATCAGCCATTTTGTGTACCTGAAACAAAGTACATATGCCTATATTCTTGTTTTGAAGAACCATTGAAGATAACCAAGCACTATTTTACATTCTTTAGACTCAGTGAATACATGATACATGTGTTGGATATATAAGTGATCTGCTTCTGTCTTAGTAAAAAGAAGACAATAGAAAATCCCTAGTGACAAAAACAATTACTTTATCAATGGCTAAAAGGCACTATCTCCATGATATAGAACTTTAAAAACTGCACATGCTCAGTGTACCCTTTTTCTAATGTGTTTATTTCTTTTTCTTAGGGGAAATAAAAAGGCCAATTGAAACAATTCCAAAAACATTAATTTGTGGTCTATCCATTGTGACTGTGTTATACTTACTGAGTAATATATCATACTTGGCAGTTTTGACATCCCAGGAAATCATCTCTTCAGGTATGAAGAGGGTTATTGATTTTAAGTAGTATGTTAATCAAAAGGAGAGGCACACATAGTTTTTCTCTGGGATAATTTCATTCTCATATAGATGGTTATAAAATGACATAGATGTATAATAAGGAAGGTTTAGAAGGGAACGCTTACTCAAAGAAGACACCGGATTGGAGTATTTACAAGTATATCTGCAACACAGAGAAAACTAAAGGGAATTATCTGAGAGAGACATGGCATTGCACAATTTACAATTCATTTTATAATATAGTAGCTGAGTTTTAGACCATTCATACTGGGATATCTCTATCATGCAGTGCCAGAGCTCCAAAAATAGGATGTCCTTTTTTTTCTGAATCATCTCTGACAAACAGGTGGGTTTTGATAATATATGTGATAGGCAGCATATCAACCAGGAGAACAAGAATTCATTTTCCTGCCACTGAGTTGTCTTGAAGTTCACAAATATCCACTTTTAAGTTGCTTTACTGGACAAAAACAATCACAAGATACAACACATTCAAGCAGGAATAGATTCCTCCTAGAAAGAATTTGCCAAGTCACATTATAAATGTATGGCTGCAGAAGAAAATAAAGAATGCTCTTCTATTTCCTGTCAAGCAAAAAATAACTTTGACATTCTGAATTTTTATTTAACTTTTATAGATTCTGTTGTTGTCACATGGATGAGCAAAGTGTTTCCTTCCATACAGTGGATAATTTCTTTGTTGATCTCAGCTTACCTACTTGACACTACTTTTTGTGGAATAGTTTCTGCATCAAGATTATTCTACTCTGCAAGTCAAGAGGGACAGATTCCTTCTATCTACTCAATGCTTAATGACCACTACTCTCCAGTCGTAGCCAGCACCCAGATTGTTATTTTGTCTTCTGTTCCATTAATATTTTCAAGTATCATCTATTTAGTGAAATATGTTAGTCTTGGAGCATCATGTATAAATTTGCTGGAAATGATCGGGTTGCTTAAGTTAAGGTACCAGAACCCTGATCTACCAAGACCTTATAAGGTAAGTCAGCATGTAAATACTAATGTTGAATTCTGTCTTGTTCAAGCTCTGTGATAGTCTTCTAACCAGTTGCAAACCCCATATGTGAAGCAACTGCCCTATGTCTTCCTTTCCAGCTTTTGTGATATGACATATTTAAGGGTTCCTTCGTATTATATGAAATGTGAAAACTGATGAACTTCAGGGAAGACGGATGTCATCATTTTCTTCTTGAAATCAAATAACAATACTAAAGAGAAAACAATATCTTCCATGATCAAATGAACTCACTCACATTATAATAACAATACCTCAATAATATAGTAGATATAACTCCTTCTTCTTGCTCATTTTCTTAATTGACACTTTATTTAAATCAAGTTTTTAATTTCAATCATAAGTAAGTTTCATTTATATTTTATATGTAGTGTGTAATTCACACATTAATAAAACATAAATCTAAGGACGTTCCATCATGTTTGTTTTCCTTCTCAGTGTTCCCATAAATTTAATAAAGATTTAAGCATTTATTCACCAGATATAATTATCATCTCAGAAGCAGTTCATGGTTGGTGAGATAATATTAAAATATTAAAACTACATATATTATTACAGTAAGCATAATAATCACTTGAGTATTGTTAATAAAAACCATATTTATAGATTTTCTCCTAATGTTCTGATTCATTTCATCTCTATTGGCCCACAAGAATGTATACTGATATCAGTCATCTTGGGGTTCTTATAAATAGTGGATCTCTAACCATATTTACAGAAATGTCACTCTACTCCAGATTCCACATTTTTCTTTTTGGTAATAATTTCTTCTTCAAGTATATCCTATATTAACAAAGGCAAAGGATATCTTGGATGTATTGAATATATGTGCTTTATTTCAGACACTCATGTGCATAATTCACTAAATGGGTAAAGTCAGAGAATAAGGAGACAGAGAATAGATTAATTTCACTAATTAGCTTGAGGCCACAAAGGGCAATGTAATTAGAAGACAATCAAATCCATATTGAATCAGTAAGATTATAGCAGTGTTTGAGACAAAAATATTGAGTTGAACTAATTAGCCAGAGTTCAGAAATAGTTAGAATGAGTGAGCTTATTCAGAAGTCAAGCTCTAAGGTGACAATTACATCTGGTGAATAAAAATTGATTTTACAAATGGGGATAGACATATATTTTTAGTCTTACTATATTTATGTCAGAGTAAAAAGGAAGCATATATATATATCATTCAAGGTCAATACAGGACTTTCATTTTGTTGAGTATAATCTAGTGAATATGATTCTGTTATATAAACTTTAAATATCAAAATCAAATTAGATACCATTTTTTAAATGTTTATTTATTTTATGAGTTCACTATAGCAGTCTTCAGACACACCAGAAGAGGGCATTGGATCCCATTACAGATGGTTGGGAGCCACCATGTAGTTGCTGGGAATTGAATTCAGGACATCTGTAAGAGCAGCCAGTGTTCATAACTGCCCCAAGATGCCATTTTAACATAAAAAAATCTGAAAAACACAAATTAATTAAGTCATTATGTAGGCACATGCACAATGCATCTCAAATTCCTGTTTATTAATTTTCTGTATTTTTCTGAGCATTGGTCATAGTATACAATAAACAGTATTTCAATCTGGTGAATTCAGTATTAAGTCACTGGGAAACTGAGTACTAAGTAAGCAAAACTGTTAAATAACACACTGACCACACCTACACTAAGAATCTATTTGTTATCAGACATTATAAAATGGATATACAGAAAATACTCATAGTGAAGAAAATG
>NW_022196899.1:9566576-9575979 GCF_008632895.1 Mastomys coucha
CAAGGAAAACCATATCATCTTTGTAATATGTAGTATAATACTGGAAGTTTTTTAATTTAGGCTTTTTTTATTTTTTTAGATTTTCATTTTTTCATGGCAGTACTGGGACAAGAGTGTTTTCTGTTACGGTAATACATGCTGTATATTAGAGTAAATATTAACTCTTTTCTTTTTCTTTTTTTTTTTAACTTTTATTGCATTATGATTAGAAAAGTTACATGATTCTAATTTATCTGAACTTGGTAACATTTAAAAACATATTTTAAGTAAACATAATTAAATCACATTCTTGTTTCCCTTTTGTACCTCAACTCTTCTCAGAGACCACCCTTCAATACCTACGATAGCTTTTTTGTCATATTTCTTAAAATTTATAAAATATTATAACAATAAAAAAGTATTATAAATGTTTTTTGATATAAAACAACAATCAATTTAACAGTCTTATGTAGATGCTCATCTACAGCAATAGTAAAAATACATTTTTCTCAATATAAATTTTAAATAACTCCAAACTTATTAACTGTATATTTCAAAATAATACATCACTACTAGTATTTTCTTAAATGAACATAAGTATATAAAATATTTTTGTTTGTTTGTTTTGTATTTAGTAGAGATTAAATTCTTGGCTCTAGTCAGAGCCACAGTAGTTGTACAAGCCCAAAATAAGAACAATTTTTAGACATTGGATCTCATTGTAATAAGGCTTTACTTCAATGACCCTCACATCACGAAAGGATTTTACCTCCATTGTAGCTAAGCTGAGAGTTGACAGTTCGGGTGCACCCAGGAAAGAATTGTAGGCACAATTTTTGGATACAGACTTCCTGCTATGGTAAAAGCTATTTGACTTGAGTAAGTGACTTTATTCTCAGCCCACAAAGAACAGGTTACATTCATTTAAAAATTGGTGTATGTATTAAGATGGTCTATCCATAAAGTCATTCACAAACTGAATGAACAATGGCTCTGCTTGCAGGGTGGCACAGACATTAGGTGCGGGTAAGAATTTAATTCATTTCTTGTGATAATTTGGAAAAGCATTCATCTCAGAGAAAGAGAAACTTCAAAAGTCCTCTTCTTCAAACTTGATAGAAGAGTTACAAATGTCTAGCAGAGCATTCAGTCTCACTCTTTGTTGTTCTCTTAAAGCCACCTCCCTAGTTAATCATCTATGTTTCCCTTGGGTATATAAATACCTTTGAAATATATAGGCTGTTCTAAAAACCATAGTATAGTGTAAAAATATGAAATAAACAATACTACTAATAGAGAGGCTAAAGATAGGAGAAGCAGAATTTCAAGACCCTTATATTTCACATTGCCAGACACTGTCACAAACAAACAAGCTGAAAATGTACATGAATTTTACAATATTAGACCTACTTCTCCAATTACCAAATTAGAGAGGCCATCAGATGACAATCAACAAATTTCTAATTCCTCATATTTTTGGTAATACAAATTTTCATATTAAGATATTAAGAAAAAGTAATTTATCAGTTCCTGTTGTTTTTGTTGTAAGAAGTGGAATTATGTTTGTGTGGATATGTTGAAAGATTACTTTCTTGCTTCTTCTAGGGTGTAGTTTTACTCCTTATGTTGATGTTTTCCATCTATTATCCTTTGTAGGGCTGGATTTGTGGAAAGATATTGTGTGAATTTTGTTTTGTCATGGAATATCTTGCTTTCTCCATCTATGGTAATTGAAAGTTTTGCTGTTTGGTATAGTAGTTTGGGCTGGCATTTGTGTTCTTATACGGTCTACATGGCATCTGCCCAGGATCTTCTAGCTTTCATAGTCTCTGGTGAAAACTCTGATGTAATTCTGATTGGCCTGCCTTTATATGTTACTTGCCTTTTTTCCCCTCACTGCTTTTAACATTCTTTCTTTGTTTAGTGCATTTGGGGTTTTGACTATTATGTGACAGGAGGAATTTTGTTTCTGGTCTAGTCTATTTGGAGTTCTGTACGCCTCTCGTATGTTCATGGGCATCTCTTTCTTTAGGTTAGGGAAATTTTCTTCTATAATTTTGTTGAAGATATTTACTGGCCCATTACATTGGGAATCTTCTCTCTCTTCTATACCTATTATCCTTAGGTTTGGTCTTCTCACCGTGTCCTGGATTTCCTGGATGTTTTGAGTTAGGAGCTTTATGCTTTTTTTTTACTATTGTGTCAATGTTTTCTATGGTGTCTTCTGCCCCTGAGATTCTCTCTTCTATCTCTTGCATTCTGTTGGTGATCTTGCATCTATGACTCCTGATTTCTTTTCTAGGTTTTGTATCTCCAGGGTTGTCTCTCTTTCAGATTTCTGTATTGTTTCTATTTTCATCTTTAGATTCTGGATGGTTTTGCTCATTTCCTTCACCTGTTTAATTGTGATTTCCTGTAATTCTTTAAGTGATTTTTGTGTTTCCTCTTGAGGGCCTTCTATCTGTTTACCTGTGTTCTCCTGTATTTTTTTGTGTGCTATTTATGTCTTTCTTAAAGTCCTGTATCATCACCATGAGAAGTGTTTTTATATCTGAATCTTTCTTTTCTGGTGTAATGGTATGTCCAGGACTTGCTATGGTCGGAGAATTGGGTTCTGATCATGGCAAGTGACCTTGGTTTGTGTTGTTTATTTTCCTATGCTTGTCCCCCACCATCTGATTATCTCTAGTGCTACCTGCCCTTGCTAAATCCGATTGGAGCCTGTCCTTCCTTTGATTCTGATTGTGTCAGAAGTCCTCAGAGTTAATCTGTCTCTGTGTTCCTGTGATTCTGGGATCCTGTGATCCTAAGCTTATTAGAGCACCTGGAAGTGGAGCTTCCTCTGGGTGTCATGGGACTGGATGCAGAGCTTGTCCCCAAGGTCTGCTCAGGACACCAGCCCAGAGAGACTGAAAGGAACCTGAGCCTCTGGGCTAGCAGACTTCCTGTGTGCCTGTTCCCGCTAGTCCCAGTTACTCGTGATGTTGGGACAGATGTTTGATCCTTCTTACTTCTGATTCTGGGTGTGTCAGAGTGCCTGGGATTGGAGCTTCCTCTGTGTATTGAGGGACTGACTGCAGAGCTTGCACCCAAGATCTGCTCAGGACACTAGCCCAGAGATACTGGATGGAAACTTAGCCACTGGGCTGGCAGAGTTCCTGTGTGCCTGATCTGGAAGAAACCAGAGCCACTGGGCTGGTGGAGTTCCTGTGTGCCTGGTACCACTTGTCCCAGTTGCTCCTGGTGTTGGGACAGATGTTGGGTCCTCCTCACCTCTGATCCTGGGCATGTCAGAGTGCCTGGGAGTGGAGCTTACTGTGGGTGTTCTAATACTAGATTTTAAAAATCCAAACATATCAAAATTATTTCAGGGCATTCATCAGAAACACTAAATGGTATGAAAGCAAAGGATTCTATATTTTAAAACTTGAGTGAAAATAACTTTTGAAAGTAAAAAAGAAGGTACTGTGGGTAAATAGACACAAGGGAGAGAAGAAAATATTATTTTTTTAAAAAAGGATTGGGTTATAAAAGAAGTCAAGTTTTGTTTGAAAGTAAATAACTGCTAAGCAAGTGTGGAATATCCACAAAAACTATCTTATAAAACTAATGGGGCAATAAGGACATTTCAAGACAAATCATCAAACTATCTGTGGGGAATTTATTTAAAGGAATACTATATGTAACAAAGGAAGAAAGACTATCTCTGTCATAAAACCACCAGAAAGGATATACTTCATGGGAGGAATAGATACACAAAAAGAAATATGAAAGAATCCATTATTACTAGCATGGTTAACAAGTAAACTCCTCATACAGAGGAGAGAGAAGAAAGCACAACAGTCCAGAAAAGCAGAAAAATAAACCAAAATATTCAGTTTTAAGCCATACCTAATGTTAAATAAAGTGCAAACAGCTTTAAAACACCAAATACAGAAAACAACTAGCTTAATAGAAGAGAAATAATATCTAGCTGCTTGTCATCATTAAAAAATATATCTCTTAGCAAAACTGCCTATAAATTGGTAAAGAGTGCAAGACATCTTACTTAACAAAGGTAAGTTGAAAACTAACTAGTGCGACTACTCAGATATTGACATAGTACTCTAAAATTCAACAAAATGATTAGTAAAGCACTACAAATTATTGTAATGAACAATTCATTGGGAGTGTATATTAATAGCAAATATTCAATAAATGATTGGCATTCTCAACTTCATTTTAAAGTCACTAAACACTAATGTGCATATTACAGGTCCTCCTGTAATAATGTTGAGTGACTTCCTCCTAGCAATCTGGTCTTCACGTAGCCAATCCAAACTAAAATATATTGAAGGTATCTTCAGAATGTACCATCTAATATCTGTGAATTATGCCATTCTCACAAAAGTCTATAAATTTAGGTAAAAATACAAGCCTTCAAAATTTACTCTCTCTCTCTCTCTCTCTCTCTCTCTCTCTCTCTCTCTCTCTCTCTCTCTCTCTGTGTGTGTGTGTGTGTGAGTGTGTGTGTGTGTATGTGTGTTTGTGTGTGTGTCTATATTAAAAAGAAGTTGCCAGAGGAATTGTAGAAACCCATAGAATTTGGGGAAGGAGAGGTTAGCTAAAACTAAGGGCCTTCTGAGAAAAAACGTATTTCAATGGATTCTTCCAAAAATGCATACATATATGAAGATGAAATAAATTAAAACAACAAATAGTTGGGGAGAAAAAGGCCCAACTGGACATGTTTTTTCACCAAATGAAGTTTGCTTGTAAAAAAAGGGCTCCATGGAAACCCCCAAACAACCTAGGCTATTTGCTGCTCCCTGTAGACTGACAATATGCCCCTACTGAAGCCTACACGTTCCCAACTCACTCAACAAAGAGAGAGATGCTAAGCTAGTGCCCACCTAGAGCCTTCATTCCTCAGCACTGCTGATTTCTACCAACCTTTAAGGGTTGAAACCAATACTTCTCAAACAATGCCATAAAATCTTAAGAATAGAAATGTTAAAAACAATTTTACAAGGCCACCATTACCATAATACTACAATAATAATCCATAATAATAAGAAAAAATCCAAAAAAATAGAAAAAGTATTAAACAATTTTGTTACTGGTTATACACACAACAATTTGTAATAGAATATTTCTAATCTAAATTTGAGAGTATATCAAGCAGATAAAATACAACAAGAAATTTTGGCTTAATTATAGGAATAAGAGAATAATTGAACATATTTAAATCAATGAAAGTAATATTATACATAAATAAACTTAAGGTTTGAAATCACATTTATTTTTTCAATATGTGCTTATACATATGCATATATAGGACATAAACTTAGAAGTGAGACCAGAATAGATGATAATGCCTAAAATACAGATTTATGAAAAGACAACATAACCAAGCATTAATTACAAAGTCTAAACAAGAACAGTTTCAAGAAGGGAATGGATAGACATATAGGGAAAGCAAATGGGGTAGAATAAGAACACAATAGAGTTATGTATGTATATGAAAATTCCCAGAGTAAATATACCATTATACTTTGCTAACTAAAAAATTAATAAAAGGAAACAAAGGAATAGATAAAGGAAGAAAAGGAGGAAAAGAAGGAGGGAGGGAGTGAGAAAGGGAAAATGTGAGCTATGTATAAATATATAGTTAGTTTTCATAATTCAGTTAAAGACCATAATGATTAAAAGTTCTATGATGCTGTTATTTTATTTATGGCAATGGTGTCTACTAAGGAGCCATTTTTGCTAATGTTTGAAAATGAAATACTGGCTTTTTTGTATGTTAACTCAAGGTGATGGATAGAATAAAAACTCATGGTTGATACAGGTAAATAATTAACTTGATGTTGAATTTTTTAAAATAATACTTAACCTACAATCAACTTATTTGTATAAGCTATTATCATAACTACCTACTTTAAACCTTTTAAACATATGTATTCACTCACATACTCTTGGTTCTGTAACACGTATAATGTCTCTTGTGTAACAGGAACTTACCATGTCAACAAAAATATCTTCATTTTCTTTTTCAGGTGTGGCTGCCACTTATATTTGGATCTATAGCTTCAACACTTTTCATTGTTTTTGCACCTGTGATTCAGTCTCCTAATATAGAGCATGTATATCAAGTTATGTTTCTTTTCTGTGGACTTCTATGTTATTGGCTTCAAGCTAAACTTAATGGACATTCTGTTTGTTTTGACACAATTACTTGCTACTGCCAACTACTTTTCAATGTCTCTCCATCTGAAGACCCAGAAAACTTAATTCCTTCTCTAAATCATGACTAAAGAAATATATTTGAAAAGAAAGAAGCAAAATTACTTCAATTATGTGCACAATTATATTGCAACTTTATTTTTAGATATATACACTCTTAAACACATGCTTGCTCACATTATTCCCACCACAAAAAATGTTGCAAATTTTCAATTCCATATCTTAATCATCTTTATCCTATGAATAATTAGTAGAAATAAGGTTAAAAGTTAAAAACAAATTAAAAGAATATGGAAATTTTATTTTCCATTAAGAGAAATATAAGTGTTCACAGTGTTTTGACATGTTGGCAAATGTACTTTGCCACACAGAAAAACTTAGAACTTTTGGGTAGAGTTATCAAAAGACATATTTATCGTATTTCTACTAAAAGGGAAAGTTTATGTAATGTGCTGCATATGCAATAAAATAGTTGTACTTTATCAACAGAACCAGTCAGTGATTCATCTCTGGCTACTCTCTGGCTACACTGATAGACTTCAAGAGTGATGACAGAGACCACACAACCTTCAATGCTGAAAATATGTTCTCACTGATTTTTCAGAGAAAGTTACCCAGTCCTATCTATACTTCTAATTTGAAAGGGTTTATAATATCCAGAATTCTGAATGACTGAAGTTTTACTTGAAGACTTAAAAAGTAGTGATTCATGGCCTATTGTAATGTGTGAGGTATTTGCTTACACAGTCATAGAGATTTGACAACAAACAACTTTGAATGAGACCACATAGCATCTGGTAAATAGGTTTCAAAAAAGTACACTGAGCTCCTGTCTATGCAAACAAATTTAGTGTATAAAGCAAACTATTATGTAACATATGAGATAAACAAGAAAAAAAGGTACATTTCTCTATTTAGATCATTACACACACAGACACACACACATGCATGTGTGCACGCACACACACACACACACACACACATCACTGGATATAACTCTGTCCCCATAAATATTGTTATTGGTTCCTTAACCAATATATTTTTTAAAATGTTTGACTTAGTCAGGGTTTCTATTATAGTGACAAAACATGACTGAAAGCAAACAACGGAGGGGTGTTGTTAACTGTCTTGCTTCCCATGGCTTGCTCAGCTTGCTTTTTTATAGAACTTGGGACCACCAACCAGCCCAGCAATTACACCACCCACCATAGGCTGGCCCACACGCATTAGTCACAGATTAAGAAAATGCCTTATAGCTGAATCTCCTGGAGATATTTTATCAACTGAGGCTCCTACCTCTCTGATTACTCGAACTTGTGTGAAGTTGACACAAAACCAACCTGTACAATATCTCATGTAGAAATGTTGACTACCCTAATTACATCATTAAATATCACACAATTATTCAAGTTATAACACTCTCCCAATAAACTTATAAAATGAAATAATATTAAAATGTAAAATTGTTTACTGTCCAATCATTTCCTGTTTTATTTTTCTTAGCAATGTTTTGAGTTTCATTGTGACACAAACACATACATACACATATATAAATGTGTATATATATCATCCAAAAACAAATATACCTTCTTCTCAACACTTCTCAGACCTCTGTCCATAATTGATCATGTATTAGGTCACAAAGCCAGTCTTAATAAATATCAGAAAAAAAGAAAAGTTTTATTGGATTTTACCCAACAGTGGACTGAAACAGATGCAGATGCCCATAGCCATTGTATGGAGGCTGGGAAAATTCATGAAAGAGTGGAGGAAGGATTGAAGACCAAATTTTATCATGCCACAATAGAATAAAGATGGACTTCGATAGCAACTGAAAGCCTACAAACTCATGGAAACTGAACAACTTTCTACTTAATGATCACTTGAGAAAAAATTGAAGATAAAAATTTAAAGACTTCCTAGAATTTAATGAAAATGAATGTGCTACATATCCAAACTTGAGGAATACAATGAAAACAGTGCTGATGTGGAAAAATCATAGCACCACATGCCTTCATAAAGAAATAAGTGAAGCTTCCAGTCTGCACCTACACCTGCAGCACTGTGCCCTACCCCACAGTTCTGACAACCACCCAGGAGATGAAGAACTCACGAGACAGCACATGCTGGTGAGGATGTGGAGAAAAGGGAACCCTTTTCCATTGCTGGTAGCACTGCAAGCTGGTATAACCACTCTGGAAATCAATCTGGTGGTTTCTACCTGGTTTCAATTCTTCAGGTTCTACGTGAAGACCCAGCTATATCACTCTTGGGCATAAGATGCTCCAACATACAAGGATACATACTCCACAAAACTCTTGACCTAAAATTTGTCCTGTCTAAAAGAAATGCAGGGATGGATCTAATACTAAATGAAGAAAAGGGTAACTAATAACTGCCCCAACTCAAAACCCATCCCATGAGTAAACACCAATTTCTAACATTATCCATAATACTCTGTTATGCTTGAAGACAGGAGGCTACCATAACTATCCTTTGAGAGGCTCTACCCAACAGTGTACTGAAACAGATGCAGATACCCACAGCCATTGTATGGAGGCTGGGAAAAATCATGAAAGAGTGGAGGAAGGATTGAAGACCATGAAGGGGAACGGTACCCCACAGAAAGATCATCAGAGTCAACTAATCTGGGATCCTGGGAGCTCAAAGAGAATTGGCTCACCAATTAAAGATCATATATTGGCTGGAACCAAGCCCCTGGTACACATGTAGCAGACATGCAGCTCAGTTCCTATGGCTGTCTTGTCTGGCCTCAGAAGGAGAGGATGCACCTAATCAGGCAAAGGTTTTATGTACCATGGTGGGAAATACACAGAGGGGGCCCTACCTTATCATAGGACAAGGAGAAGGGGATGAAAGCAGGGACTCTGTGAGAGCGGGACAAGGAGGGAGAGCAATGTTTGGGATATAAGTGAGTGAATGAGTAAGTAAAATAAGAAATTAGTGAGATCTTATACTACCAACATATATATATATATATATATATATATATATATATATATATGTATAGATAGATAGATAGATATAGATATAGATATAGATATAGATATAGATATATATCCTAGACCAAAAAGAAACAAACACAACAGAAAGCATTAAACAGCAGGAAGTAAACTCAATGCTGAAATCAATACAATAGAAACAAAGAGAATAATACAAAGAATCAATGAAACAAAGC
>NW_022196899.1:9577874-9580777 GCF_008632895.1 Mastomys coucha
AGTACAATCTTGTACAGCTACTTTCGCAAGAAATTTGGTTGTTTCTCAAAAAATTTGTAATAGATCTATCTCAAGACCCAGCTATACCACTTCTGGGCATTTACCCAAAAGAAGCTCTACCATACCACAGGGACACATGTTTATCTATGTCCATGTCAGTTTTATTTGTAATGGAGAGAAAATGGAAACAAACTATATGTCCCTCAATAGAAGAATGGACAAAGAAAATGTTGTACATTTACACAATGGACTATTACTTAGATATCTGAATCAATTATATCATGAAGTTTGGAAGCATATGGGTAGAACTGAAAAGATCATGCTGAGTGAGATGCCACAGACCCAGAAAGATAAACATGGTGTGTATTCACTCATAAGTGGACATCAGTCATAAAGTACTGGATTACCATGCTACAAAACATAGAACCAAAGAAGCTAAGTACCAAGGAGAACCCAAGAAGGAATTCTTAAATCTCACTGAGTATTTTCTTCCCCCTTTTAAGAAGGAATGAAATGTCCACATTTTGGTCTTTCTTATTCTTGAGTTTCTTGTGGTTTGTGGTTGTTCTTCCTGTATTCCGAACTTCTGGGGTAATAACCATTTATAAGAGAGACCACCCTGGTAGAATTTTTAAGGTTATTTGTTGGCCGCCTGAACCAACGAAAATGAAAGAAAGGGTTCTTCTGGTAATAGGAGTAATAAATAGATAGGAAGAGATTGAAAGAGATAAGAAGAGATAGGCTAGCCATACTGTACCTTACCCATGTGGGAAGATAAATATTAGACAACACAAGTTCTGGTCACTCAGTCATCTTGAATTTTTAATGGGTCTCCTTTGTTCCCCCAACAGGTAAAATACCTGGGGCAAAAACCCTTCCCCCAAATACGTCAGTGTAACAGTCTAATCAGTGACTTCCTTCTTACTCTGTGGGGGTGGAGCTTCTGAATGTAACCGGAGCCAGGTTTCGCTCGACGGGTGGGCAGCTGCTGTTCTGGGGCCAAAATGATAGTTGTTTACTGTCTGGGCTTTGGGGAGGGAGTCCACAATTCACCCCTTATTAATAACAAAGCAAGAGGCAGGATCAAGGCAATTTTAGCTCGGCACATATACTGTATGGGAATCATAGTGGTGCGTAAAGTAATGATCTGAAATTCACACTGACTTTGTCCTTCCTGACTCAATGGGCCAAGCATACTAGACTAAAGCATGTCTCTGGCAGAGATACAGCCACTAGGTATGTGCCTCTGTCTGGGTAGACTTCATAATCAGTGGACTAGATTCCCCTTGCACCATCCTTCCACACAGATATTCCAAGATATGTCCATGAAACTTGCAAAGTCCAGAAGTTGCCACGATTCTCTGGAAGCAGTCAAGGAACTTCTGACATCCTGACGCTCAGCCCGGGTGCAGCTCTCTCCGTCCTGCAGAGGCATGTGAGTGCCCTCGCCACCTGCAACCACACAAGCCCTGTCTAGCTGAGTCAGAAAGGGAGCAGGCAGCTATGAGCTGCCCACAGGGTCGCGCAGGCATGGAACCTGTCCTTTCCCGCCCTCTGGAGAGGCACACACGGACAGAGCTCCCAGTTAAGACCACGAGCCAAAGATGCCCTGCCCGCCTGTTAGGGACCATCTACATCTGCTGTGGATAAGAAGATCTGGTGTACCGAGCAGGCCTATGCAGGCTCCGGTGGGAAAACCTGTCAGCAGTGTCTCCCCAGCCCTGCTCCCCCTGTGAGGGCCCAGCATGGTTGTCAGCTCACTCTGTAGTACACATGCGCAGGTGGGACACGGAGTCGCTGAGTGCACAACCCTCGCCCAGCCCAAGGCCAGCCCCTGTATCCAAGACCAGCACAGCAAGAGCAGCAGAGAGGGGGAGGGGAGCGCACCCTTGTGCGCGGAATCTGTAGCCCCTCCTGTGACTACACGTGCAGTCAACAGCCCATGTGGACCAAAGACGGCCAGGGCGGAGGAAGGAAGCTTTTACTGTGTGCTCCAGGTCCAGGTCGGGCCACGCCTGCGCTGCAGGGCCAGTGTCCAGTGCAGCCCGGCCGCCAGGTGGCCCGTGAGGCCGTCCCGGGCGGCCACGGTGGTCTCTGCACGGGGCCCCTTCCTGTCTGCCGAGCCCCTATGCCCTGGCGATGGCGGCGTGTGCTCCGACCCCAGCTCTCCAGCGTCCACCTCGGATGGCCGCTCAGTGGCGGTGGCGACGAGTGGGCCGACCGGAGTGGCCTGGGAGTCACGTCCCGGTGCTCACTTGCTTGCCCGCTGTGACCATTCTAATTTGTTTGAGTCCCAGAACGGAGCAACTAGCAGTAGATAAGGAAAAACTTACTCTGCACGCTCCGCTGAGAGGGCAGAGCCTCCATGGCCATGTTGGCCACGTGAACAGTGGGGCAAAACGAAAACACAAGACGAGACAATACAATCTGCATTCATCCGACAAACACTAACATTGAAAAACGTAAACAAGACATAATCCCAAGGTTTCCCCTTAGCTACGTCTATATCTGTGCCTGCTTGGGCTCAGATAAACCCGCGGACCCTGCCAAACCTTGGCATCCTTGCCAGCCAAAACCCAGCACATAGCTGTCTTTCCCGGCGAGAGTTCGCCATAACCCTGTAACCACGGCCCATATGAGATGTGGCTATGTCCCTACCTGTGCCAACTTGGGCTCAGATAAACTCGGCAGACCCGCCGAATAACCCCGGCACTCAGGCCGATAAACCCAGCACTTCGGCTGTGCACCCAGCATAAATGTGCTGTCCATATCTAAGAGAGTTCAGTATAAATATACTCCAAACCAGCCCCACGTTTGAGGAGCCATCTATTGGCCGCCTGCACCAATGAAAATGAAAGAAAGGGTTCTTCTGGTAATAGGAGTAATAAATAGATAGGAAGAGA
>NW_022196899.1:9580995-9583133 GCF_008632895.1 Mastomys coucha
TTTCGCTCGACGGGTGGGCAGCTGTTGTGCTGGGGCCAAAATGGTAGTTGTTTACTGTCTGGGCTTTGGGGAGGGAGTCCACAGTTATTCATGTACACAATCATATCATCTGAAAATAAAGATACGTTAACTTCTTCCTTTCTAATTTTTATCACCTTGACATTGTCTAATTGTTTTATTCCTTTAGTTAAGACTTCAAGTACGATGTTAATTAGACATAAAGAGTGGTCAGCCTTCCTGATTTTTGTGGAAATGGTATGAGTTTCTCTCCATTTGAATTGATGTTTGCTATGGGCTTGTTATAAACTGCCTTTAGCATTTTGAGCTATGTTTCTTGTAGTAAGTTTAGGGATGAACTAATGAAGAATGAAGAGATGTTGGATTTTTTCAAAGGTCTTTTCTGTTTCTAATGACATAAGCATGTGGTTTAAATGCCTTGCCCCTCCTGTTTATGTGGTATATTACATTTAATTATAAATATTGTTCATCTCTGAATTTCTGAGCTAAAGACTGATTTATCATGAGTGATGCCATGTAGATATGCTCCTTAATTTGTTTTTCAAGTATTTTTATGCAAATTTTTAATTAATAATTTTATTTTGTTGTAGTTTATTATTTTTATTTTTTATTTTTTATTAAACTAATAAATTTCCTTTATAATATACAACACAGTATTGATATTTTTAAAGATTTATTTATTATTATATGTAAGTACACTGTAGCAGTCTTCGGACACACCAGAAGATCTCATTATGGATGGTTGTGAGCCATCGTGTAGTAGCTGGGGTTTGAACTCAGGGCCTTCAGAATAGCAATTAGTGCTCATAACTGCTGAGCCATCTCTCCAGTCCCCAGTATAGACATTTTTTTATGTCATCTAAATAATTTATAATAGTTAAATGCATACTAAATATACATAACATCTAAAGCTAAAAGTAAAATGCACTCAACCAGTTTTTAAACCTATTTGGAATATTAAACTTTAGAGAAGTATAAAAATATCTCCTATGAAGTCCTCTATGAAAGGAAATTGTGACAAGTTCCTGATTAGACAGGAACTGTTCCATCTCCAGGGGAGAATACTCAGTGTAAATGTGGCTCCATAGAATGAATTGGATGGTGTTCCTTCTGTTTCTATTTTTTTTTTTTTTTTTTTTTTTTTTTTTTTTTTTTTTGGTTTTTCGAGACAGGGTTTCTCTGTATAGTCTTGGCTGTCCTGGAACTCACTTTGGAGACCAGGCTGGCCTCGAACTCAGAAATTCGCCTGGCTCTGCCTCCCAAGTGCTGGGATTAAAGGCATGTGCCACCACCGCCCGGCTTCTATTTTGTAAAAGAATTTGAACAGTATTGGTATTAGGTCTTCTTTGAAAGTTTGATAGAATTCTGCACTTAAGCCATCCGGTTCTAGGCTTTTTGGTGTTGGGAGATTTTTAATGACTGCTTCTACTTCCTTAGGGGTCATGGAACTATTTAGATGGTTTATCTGATCCTGATTTAAATTGTGTATTCACTATCTATCTAGAAAATTGTCCAATTCATCCAAATTTTCCAGTTTTGTTGAGTATAGGCTTTTGTAGTAGGTTTTGATAATATTTTAAATTTCCTCAGTTTCTTTTTTTATATCTTCCTTTACATTTCTGATTTTGTTAATTTAGATACTGTCTCTATGCCTTCTGGTGAGTTCTGCTAAAAGGTTATCTGTCTTGTTGATTGTTTTCAAAGAACCTCCTCTTAGTTTTGCTGATTCTTTGTATAGTTCTTTTTGTTTTTATTTGGTTGATTTCAGCCTCAAGTTCATTTTCTGCCATCTACTCCTCTTGGATATATTTGATTTTTGTTGTTGTTGTTGTTGTTCTAGAGCTTTCAAGTCTGCTGTCAAGCTGCTACTATATGCTCTTTCCAGTTTCTTTTTGAAGGCACTTAGAGCTATGAGTTTTCTTTTTAGCACTGCTTTCATTGTGCCCCAAAAGTTTAGGTATATTGTGATTTCATTTTCATTAAATCCTAAAAAGTCTTTAATTTCTTTATTTCTTCTTTGACCAAGTTATCATTGAGCAGGACGTTGTTCAACTTCCATGTGTATGTGGACTTTCTGTTGTTTTTGTTGCTATTGAATACCAGCCTTAGTCACTGGTGAT
>NW_022196899.1:9583883-9585957 GCF_008632895.1 Mastomys coucha
GTAAATTTGTTTTTGTCATGGAGTATCTTGGTTTCTCCATCTATGGTAATTGAGAGTTTTGCTGGGTAGAGTAGCCTGGGGCTAGCATTTTTATTCTCTTAGGGTCTGTTTGACATCTGCCTACAATCTTCTAGCTTTCATAGTCTCTGGTGAGAAGTCTGATGTAATTCTGATAGGGTTGCCTTTATATGTTACTTGACCTTTTCCTATTACTGCTTTTAATATTCTTTCTTAGTTTTATGCATTTAGTGTACTGACTATTATGTGATGGGAGGGAATATTTTTTTTCTGGTCCAATCTATTTGGAGTTCTATAGGCCTCTTTTGTTGTTGTTGTTGTTGTTGTTTTGTTTTGTTTTTTTCAAGACAGGGTTTCTCTGTGTATCCCTGGATGTCCTGGAACTCACTCTGTAGACCAGGCTGGCCTCCAACTCAGAAATCTGCCTGCCTCTGCCTCCCAAGTGCTGGGATTAAAGGCGTGCGCCGCCACTGCCTGGTTTCTATAGGCCTCTTGTATTTTTGTGAACATCTCTTTTTTTAGGTTAGGGAAGTTTTCTTCTATAATTGTGCTAAAGGTATTTACTGACCTTTTAAGTTGGGAATCTTCACAGATGGGAGAAGGGGAAGGTCTGGGCCTTGATTCTCCCCAGGAGGATCTGTGGAGAGCAGTTATCAGCAAGCACTCGTAGTTGAGTGTCATAATCTGTATTATAGAAGAAAGTGAAAGTCAGTGCATTTTTAAATGACTTACACAAAGTTTCCGGCAAGTGGTGAAGCCAGGATTTGAACCAGCTGTGTAGCTTTGGTCCAGCCTCCTCCCCTCTGGATGTCAGCACCTCATTTGTGAAATGAAAATGTTGGCCTAAATTAGTGCTGGGGAAGTACTTTCCAGGCTCTGATGTACATATACATCTCCTGGGGAATCTTGTAAAACACAGATTCTAGGTCAGTAGTTTTGGGTGGAGCCTGAGACTGAATATCTCTCACAAGTTCCCAGGGGAAAGTGGTGCTGATGTGGCAGATCCAGAGACCACTCTGGAGAAGCCAGGCTCAAGTGGACCCACCCAGCTCTGATGTTCTTTGTTTATGACCTTAGGAAGACTTGCTTCAAAGGCCTTGAAAATTCCGGAAGGAGATTATCCTGACTGGGTACTTCCATGTCTTCCAAGTCTGGACAAGGCCTGTGCCTAGTCTGAAGTGTCTGCTCCTGACCTTTCTATGCTGCCACCCTGTTGACCTTAGACTGACATCTCCAGAGTGTTCAAGGGCTTAGGTTAGTGCCCAGACACTTACTGTCTCCTATAATAGGTATAAAGAGGAATCCTCAAGATCTTGGGGCCACTCACCATCCCATAGGAACCATCTTGTCTGGTCTTTTAGGGTTCTTCACAGATGTCTACCAGTCTTCTGAGTGCATGGTAAGGCTATATATTTTTCCACCCCTCTTTATCTTAGATGTGACCATGTGCCTCACTCATGTGTTCAAACTGAGATCCAAGATACTCTTAGCATTTCTGTACAGAACTCTTTGCTTGAGGCAGAGTTTTGTTCTGTTGCCCAATCTGATCTGGGGGTCATAATGCTCCTGCCTCAGCCTGCAGGATAACTGAGATTGCAGGTGGGTGTTACTATGCCCAGCTTGTATAGAAGGCTACTTGCTTGTTTTTGAGACACAGCTTGCTGTGTAGTTAAGTCCATCCTTAAACTCTCAGTCCTTTGCCTTAGCCTCCCAATTGTTGGGAATACAGATTGTTTAGAACTCTATAGAAAGTGGGGCTATAGAGATAGCTCAGTTAGTTAATTGCCTGCTGTTCAAGCAAGGATACCTGAGTTCAGTCCCTGCACAAAAATACAGGCATGTAGGATTTACTTACAATATCAATATTGCAGAGGAATAGATACGCAGTTAATTAAGCTGGAGGCATAATTGTAATACTATTATAAATAAATGTGTCTTATAACAATACTTAGCTCCTTAAGTACTTAAAAGTGTTGATTCTTTTATAGTAAATATATCTATTTATGGAATTCTATTATATTAAAAATAAATTTTAACACTTCAATGCCCTTTACTT
>NW_022196899.1:9586554-9588478 GCF_008632895.1 Mastomys coucha
CTGAAATATTAACTAAATGATTCTGATGTTTTGCCTACTGTCTTTTGGTTAGATAAAGTAAATTCCTTTCATGGAAAGTAATTTTTACTGTCCCAGTTTCTAATCTTTGATGACTTAATAAAGCTACCACTCAAAATTTCAATAAGAATACTTAGTGTATATAATAATGATTGCCAAGAAACTTGGGATTCTAGTTTACTATTCACATCACTTTCACATAATGCAGTATCTAGAATGGGTCATCTTTACCACATTTATTAAATGGTTAAGGCATAAAGCAAAGTCTGTGGGACCTTATAAAATATTTGTTTTCATTAAACACAGATAAAATAAGTGAAGAAAGCAACTGAGTAAATGATAAGGAAATAAGAGAAATTAAGGAAAATATATAAAAGAATAAATTCAATTCAGAAGTATTCTGTTGATGTTGAAATCAACCATCCCAAGAAACAAGCAAAGAATTTGTTCTGGAGAGGCACACGTATTTTTGATGTTGAAATCAGAAAATAAAATAAGCCTACGATTGATTTATTATGAAAAATGTATTTATCACAACAGCAAATAGATATGCCATGACATAAAACAAATACACAAAACCAAACATTCAACGAACCAAACAAAAAAACATACAAAAAACTGACTCTTTCTTTGAGATTGTTTCATACACTTAAGACCTAAAATTGTCTTGAATATAGACAAATTTGTTTAAAAGAATTTATGGAATGTGGTGGATCTGTAACCACACATGCTTTCTGCTCATTCACATTCTACCCAGTTTTCAATACCTTCTTTTAAAATAACTTATTTTATTTCTCCTGTATTTGATTGCTTATGTAGTTCATCTCATATATATGTATGTACCTATGTTAGTGTTAAACGTTGCTTATGTTGTCCTCACAACAGTCTGTGCCTGGGCTTCATGATACCTCTTCCTAGTGGAAAGACAACATAATACAGCAGTAAAAGACTTTCTTAGAGTTTTTGTATTATTGAATACATCCCTTAGTACCAACAAGAAATGCATTAAAAGTTTGTTCACTAACCTACAGTAATGATTCTATCTTGATAGTTAAATTAAAATTTGAAATGTTTTTGTAATCACCTAAGTTGATGCTTTTATTAACATCTCATAGAAATTTGATATTATGCTGAGGAAATGTAAAAGGATAAGCCTATATAATTTATTTGTGATGGTTATCAGAGTCCTCCCCTTTTTGCACAATGTCAATGCTTAATTTCCCAAGTAAAAACACTGGCTAGTTTCCAAATCATGATAATAACAATATCTGTACTCTTGCTACAGATAAGTTTTGAGATATATATATTAAAAATACCCCCACAATGGCCCATAACACAAATCATATTTATTATATACTAAGCTTCTAATTGGTTAGAAATATGTACACATATAAAAAACATTGCTACTAGATTCAATATTATTCAAGTAAGGTGGGTAGTAACATAATGTTAGCATTTTGATCTACCTTATAAGATCTAGAAAGAGCTGGCTTTTGGTACCTCAGTTTAACTAAAGCTATCATACATAGCTCTTCACTGAATATGGTTATTAGTCATATATTTTATCAAATTTGTTAAGTTTGAACTTATTTTGAAAACTATAGATAAAATGACCACTTGAGTGACAGCCACAACAGGACTGTGATGGTCATTAAGCATCGAGAAAATGAATGGGATCTGTCCTTCTTGGCTTGCAAAGGAGAAAATCCTTGATGCTGAAAGTATTACACAGGCAGTAGTGGTCAATGATGAGAGGGAGATCCCAAAGATATAACCCATTGCATGGAAGGGTTTGCTCTGTTTTGCCAGGTGGTAGCAACAGAATCTGTAAAAATTAAACAGAAAGTAAAGATCCGAAGCCATTTTGCTTGTTCATAATGTGGAAACACTCATTTATCCTTTCTTC
>NW_022196899.1:9589528-9590247 GCF_008632895.1 Mastomys coucha
TGGTGGCATTCCAGTAGGTAGTACTTTAAACATAGCCCCAGAGAGCTTGAACAGAAACTTTTTGTCATATGTTGCCCATACAGATCCTCTCGCTTAATACATTTCTGTCAATTGAAGCATTCCTTCATGGGTGTTTCATATTCTGAAACATCAAATCCTTGAATCTCTTACTCTGCAAACTTTATTCACAATAAATGTGTCATAATTTAACACCGCATCATGGCATTGTCATCTACAAATGTAGTGTTCTATTTTGATAGCTCTTCTGGGACATATACAGCTCATGGATCACAGTCTACACATGCCTAATTTGAAATGTCATGTATTACCTTTTCAAAAGAAAGCTAAAGAGATCCATCTCTGTCATACATTGTATTTGCTTTTTAAATGTATGTGCAAATCTCCTTGAGGTGTATTTTGCACCCACTTTCAAACCATCATTAACTGCACCCCTCAGAGCTCACAGGGACTAAAACACTAGCCAAATAGTATGTGCCAGTCTATGGCTTCTGCTACATTTGGAGCAAAGGACTGCCTCATCTGGCATTAGTGGAAGGGGAGAAGTTTGGTCCTGTGGAGGTTTGATGCCTCAGAGAAGGAGGATGCTAGAGAGGTAAGACAGAAGTGGGTGGGGGGAGCATGTTCATAGAGGCAAAAGAGATGGGGTGGGTATTTTTCCTTGCTCATTTTTGCTATGTATTTACATAAAAATGACCACA
>NW_022196899.1:9590937-9594598 GCF_008632895.1 Mastomys coucha
TTGGTAGCACATAGGCAGAGATGGTGCTAGAGAAGTAGCTGAGAGTTCTAAATCTGGGCCAGGAAGTAAAAAGAGAGAAGCTTTGGGCTTGGAATGGGCTTTTGAAAACCTCAAAGTCTATAGTCAGTGACTTACTTGCTCCAACAATATCATAAGTACTCCAACAAGGCCATACATTCTAATCTCACTCTAGTAGTTCCAATTCCTGATAACCAAACTTCAAATGTATGAGCCTATGGAAATATTTTTATTCAAAATACCATAGCATGCAAGGCTTTTTTAGTGCTTGAAAGCTGAACCTAGCAAAAAGAATCTTATGGAGACATCGGACTAGGTATTTCTATGAAGCAGCATCCTTGGCTCGTGATCTCTTACTAACAGAAAGTTTTATGTGAGTTAATGGTTTCATTTCCTGGAGCCTGTGATAAGGCCTTAGATGTGCTAGTGCCATGCTTTTTAGTATCAAAACACAAAATACTCAGCTTATTGTTTTAATTTATTTAAATTGTATGTATGATTCTTTTGCCTGTACATATGTATTTGCGGCACATATGTGCCTTGTACGTGTGTACCTATAGAAGCCAGACAAGGGTTTTGGATACCATGGAACTGAAGTTACAGGTAGTTGGGAGTCATCATTTAGCTGCTAGGAACTGAACCTGGGTTCTCTGCAAGAAGACTGAGCTCTGAGTCATGTCTTCATTACCACTTGACTTCTTATTAACAACTCTCTTCAGAAAATATGGCTTTTTCATCCTCAATGTGACAAGTTTGGGTTTCTTGGACAAGTATTGAAGGTTTCTAGATCCTTCTACTCTGTTTGTTGCTCTTTTTATGATAGACTTGACCAAAATATCTAGTAAAAGCATCCCAAACACTAAATGAAAGAATGGATTGAAATTTTGTTTGCATGATTAATTACATCATTAACTTTTTTTTAAGCTCTCTACAAAATTTTCTGAAAAAGACAAAATGTAGAAAGTTTTGTTGTTCCTATAACACAAATAACTTCTAGTCCAATTCCTAGTGAAATATTTTTTACTTTCCAGAAATGTCATGAACATATTTTCTGTCTGTATTCATTCATATTTCTGGTTTACTTAGCTAACATTAGAATCATAGTTATCTGTTACATTTCATTGCTGACCATATTCTACAATGCCAGAAGCCTGCATTTTCTTACGTTTTCAAATTCCTTATTCAATATTCTAAGACATACCTCATCAGGTGCTCAGAGAATTGATTTCATGTTCCTGGCAGCAATTCTGAATATCAGTGAGACTTTGTGATAGCTGACAAACTATATTACATAATCAACATAACAGAAAAAGAGACTTATTTTGAAACATTGTTTCTGAAGTTTTAGTTTGTCATAGAAAACAACATGTGGTGAAGTACTTCAGAGGAATAATATAAAAAGCAAAATATTTGTCAGTAGGCTTCATTTTTAATCCCCAGCTATTCCATGAGGGCTGCCAGCATGTTGTACAATGTTAACCACAGTCAGGTAAATGTTAATTTTTAAATTAATTTTTACATTTTCCAGCAGAGGAATCATTTACTAATTTTCTGGGAATTTCATAAGCCAATGAATATTAACTACCACCCTAGGAAAGGGAGCTTTTCGTCTTAACAATAAAATAGTTAAATGTTATTGAATTTTAGGTATCAAATTGAATGGCTGAAATCTTAAGCCTTTTTTAGGATACCTTGGAGAGACAATGATGAAGAGGAAATTTTAATGAGAACAATAGAAGATACTTAATTATCAATTTTGTTGGAAGAAGAACTGTTTCCATTAGCTTGGTTGAATGGCCAGAAACCTAAAGGTGAAAAGTTATTTTCAAAGAGAGGTATGTATATAAATTTTTCTGTCTCTGAAAAACAGCAATCCTGCCTTCCAGTGAATGCATACCCAAGTATAATCTGAGTAGAGAAGAATGTTAATGATCAATTGAAAAAGATTATCTGTTCTGTAATTTTTAGTCGTTCTTGTCGTTGCCCAATGAATGTATGAACAAAGTCACATGCTAACAGACATGAAATTATGCAAAGGATAAGCAATGTAAAATTGTAAAATTTATCAAGGCATTTCTGGATATAAGACTGTGAAACTTGCAAGTTCTGGCAGTAAAGTTGAGTCTTGAATCCCTTATATAGCCTCATGTTCTTTTTCTTAGGTTTTAATAGCTGTGAAGAGAATCCATGACCACAGCAACTCTTTCATTGTGTCCCATAAGATTGGGTCTGTTGTCTCTTTTATTTTATCCAATGTAAGAAAGATTTCTACTTCTTTCTTTTTGTCTTTACCCAATATTCATTCAGTAGAGAATTGTTAAGTTTACAAGAGTTTCTAAGTTCTCTATTTCTTGTGTTGTTTTTGATATCCATTGTTTATCTTTGGAAGTTCGACATGTTGCTGGATTACCAAATAAATAAAATTATTTATTTTAATTTTCTTAAGACTTGCTTTGTGTCAGAATTTATGGTCAATTTTGGAGAAAGTTCCATGAGCTGCAGTATAGAAGGTATATACCTTTTATATATTTAGGTGAAATGTTCTGTAATATTTACTAGGCCCATTTGGTTTATAAAGCTTATCAGGTGAAACATTTTTCTGTTTAATTTTTATCTTGATGACATGTCCATTGGTGAGAGTAGAGTATTGAATCTCCCACTACCAATGTATGAGGGTCAATATGTCATTTTAGCTATAGTAACATTTCTTCTATAATCTTGGTTGCCCTTGTATTTGTGTATAGATGTTAAAAATTGAAATGTGGTCTCTGCTCCTCCCTGTTCCAGAGACAGCCGCATCTTCTTATGCAGTGCCAGCCTCGTCCCGTAGACAAAATGATGAAGATTGGTGTGAACACATTTGGTCATATTGGGCACCTGGTTACCAGGGCTGCCTTCTGCTCTGTATTTGGCAAAGTGGAGATTGTTGTCAACAATGACCCCTTTGTTGACCTCAAGTACACGGTCTACATGTTCCAGTATGACTCTACCTATGGCAAATTCAACCCCACAGTCAAGGCTGAGAATGGAAACCTTGTCATCAATGGGAAGTCCATCATCATCTTCCAGGAGTGAGATCCTGCTAACCTAAAATGGGGTGATGCTGGTGCTGAGTATTTTGTGGAGTTTATTGGTAACTTCACATTAATTGGGGCTGGCTTACAGGTTCAGAGGTTCAGTCCATTATCATCAAGGTAGGAAATATTAGCACCGTTCCTAATATTCTTAGGTCTGGTCTTTTCATGATCCAGACTTCCTGAATGATTTGAGTCTCAAAATAATTTTAAGCCAGTATTTGTCTGACTGGATTACTTCACGAATGTAAAGGAAATCCCTAGAGCCTATACAGCTTATGAGTTACAAAAGATAGAATCCAGACTTTTTATTATTTTATACATATAAGTGTTTGTTGGCATGTATGTTTATATAACATGTACAAATGTTAATGACTTTTGTCTTGAGAGCCTAAAAGATGAGTGTTAAAATCACCAGGCAGATATAGTGCAGGAGGACCTGAGAGTTTTACATCTTCATCTGAAGGCTGCTAGGAGAATACTGACTTCCAGACAGCTAGGATGAGGGTCTTAAAGCCTACACCCACAGTTATACACCTACTCCAACAAGGCCACACCTTCAACTATTG
>NW_022196899.1:9594609-9625133 GCF_008632895.1 Mastomys coucha
AAAATATTTTTTCTAACTTTATATCCAATTGAAAGATAATATCCAAAATATATAAAAAACTGACAAAACATGGTACTTAAAAAAAAGAAAAGATAAGAACAAGTAATCCAATTAAAGAATGTAGAACAGATGTAAACACATAATTCTCAATAGACAAAATTCATTTGGCTGTGAAAACTTTAAAAAGTGTTCAACATCCTTAGTACTTATGGAAATGTTAATCAAGATTACTTTGAATTTCATTCTTACACTTCTCTGAATGGCTATGCTGGTGATGATATGCTGAAAGGAAACACTCATCTATTTCTGGTGGGAAAACAAACTTTCACAGCCTGAGCTTAGAGAGAGCTAGAAAGGTGAGCTGGGGTATTATGAGTAGCAATTGTTGATGATATTCTGCAGTGTGACAATCAAGAACTATGCAATGTTCTGTTATGCCTTCATATACATGGCTATAGTAAAGATGCATTATCCAACACAGTTGAGCACTATGATAAAGTGTGTTTTATGTTTGATTTTGAATTAACAGTTGACATTGCATATCCAAAAACCCTTAATTGCTGCCAACTTCTCATGATCCCCTGTCTTAGTCAGGGTTTCTATTCCTGCGCAAACATAATGACCATGAAGCAAGTTGGGGAGGGAAGGGTTTATTTGGCTTACTTCCACATTGTTTTTTATCACAAAGGAAGTCAGGACTGGAACTCAAACAGGTCAGAAAGCAAGAGCTGATACAGAGGCCATGGAGGGATGTCCCTTACTGGCTTGCCTCCCCTGGCTTGCTCAGCCTGCTCTCTTATAGAACCCAAGATGTCCAGCCCAGGGATGGCACCACCCACAAGAGGCCCGACCCCCTTGATCACTAATTGAGAAAAGGCCCCACAGCTGGATCTCATGGAGGCACTTCCCCAACTGAAGCTCCCTTCTCTGTGATAACTGCAGCCTGTGTCAAGTTGGCACACAAAACCAGCCAGTTATCCCCACTATCAGCTAAATGGCCTCATAAATGATCATAGCCCACACTTCGAAAACCTGAGCTTTTGGAACACTGCCTGAATGGCAGTGGAAATCAGAGACCATACTATATAATGTTATTTACATATTTAATATATGAAGCTTATAGAGTTAGATTCTTAGATAAAATTATTGATTGTAAATGAACAAAACTCTATCCTTCACATTGTCTCATCAGACATTTTATGTACCTGAAACAGAGTGCATATGTCTAGATTCTTGTGTTGAGGAAGCATTGAAGATAACCAAGCACTATTTTACATGCTTTAGACTCAGTGAATACATGAGTACACATGTTAGATAAGGGTACTCTGTCTCAGTAAAAGGAAGACAATAGACAATCCCTAGTGACAAAAACAATTACTTTATGAAAGACCTAATTGCACTATCTCTATGAGATGGGACTTTAGAAACTGCACATGCTCAGTATACCCTTTTTCTAATGTGTTTATTTCTTTTTCTTAGGAGAAATAAAAAGGCCAACTGAAACAATTCCAAAAACATTAGTTTGTGGTCTATCCATTGTGATTGTGTTATACTTACTGACTAATATATCATACTTGACAGTTTTGACATCCCAGGAAATCATCTCTTCAGGTATGATGAGGGTTATTGATTTTAGGTAGTATGTTAATCAAAATGAGAGGCACACATAGTTTTTCTCTGGGATAGTTTCATTCTCATATAGATGGTTATAAAATGACATAGATGCATAATAAGGAAGGTTTGGTACAGAATACTTACTCAAAGAAGACACTGGATTGGAGTATTTACAAGTATATCTGCAACATAAGGACAATAAAGGGGATTATCTGAGAGAGGCATGGCATTGCACAATTTACAACTCATTCTACAGTATAGTAGCTGAGTTTTAGGCCATTCATACTGGGATATCTCTATCATGCAGTACCAGAGCTCCACAAATAGGATGTCCTTTTTTTCTGAATTATCACTAACAAACAGGTGGGTTTTGATAATATATGAGATAGGCAGCATAACAATCAGCAGAGCAAGAATTCATTTTTCTGCCACTGAGTTGTCTTGAAGTTCACAAATATCCACTTTTAAGTTGCTTTACTGGACAAAAACAATCACAGGATACAACACATTCAAGCAGTAAGAGATTCCTCCTAGAAAGAATTTGCCAAGTCACATTATGAATGTATGCCTGCAGAAGAAAATAAAGAATGCTCTTCTATTTTCTGTCAAGCAAAAAATAACTTTGACATTCTGAATTTTTATTTAACTTTTGTAGATTCTGTTGGTGTCACATGGATGAGCAGAGTCTTTCCTTCCCTGCAATGGATAATTTCTTTGTTGATCTCAGCTTTCCTACTTGGCTCTGCTTCTTGTGGAATAGTTGCTGCATCAAGATTATTCTACTCTGCAAGTCAAGAGGGACAATTTCCTTCTATTTACTCAATGCTTAATGGCCATCACTCTCCAGTTGTAGGTGACATCCAGATTGTTATTTTATCTTCTGTTGCATTAATATTTTCAAGTATGATCTATTTGGTGAAATATGTTAGTCTTGGAGCATCATGTATAAATTTGCTACAAATGATCGGGTTGCTTAAGTTAAGGTACCAGAACCCTGACCTACCAAGACCTTATAAGGTAAGTCAACATGTAAATACTAATGTTCAATTCTGTCTTGTACAAGCTCTATGATATTCTTCTAACCAGTTGCAAACCTCATATGTGAAGCAACTGCCCTATGTCTTCCTTTCCAGCTTTTGTGATATGACATATTTAAAGATTCCTTCTTATTGTGTGAAATGTGAAAACTGATACACTTCAGGGAAGAAAGATGTCATCATTCTCTTCTTAAAACCAAATAAAAATACTAAGGAGAAAACAATAGCTTCCATGCTCGAATGAACTCACTCATATTGCCATGGACTGGGTTTTCTGTGGGAATCCCTTGTTCTGGGGGATTAGTAGAGTTCTGGTCAGGTGGGCAAAAAAATTCGGTGGATGACAAACAGAGTTGACAAAAGGAAGTGCTGAATCTGAGTATATTTGCAAAAGGTAAAATTCAAGCTTATACAGTATACAGAAAACAAGGCAGATGACAAAAGTCACGTAGGCAGATGATGGTCACATCAAGGTCAGTAGATCAGGCATTCCGATGCAAAGCAGAAGAACAGTGGAACCCTTCCCTCTGGTGTTATCGTGGCAGTCCCAAGCTAGTTCTCTGGTTCTGTTGGAGGCAAGCACGAGGAAGTCCCATTCTAGCAGTTCCTGAGAATGCCCTTAAGTAAGGGAAGCCCTTCAATTACTCTCTGATATGTAAAACAATTCTGTCTTCTGTGGAACTTCTCTGAGAATTCTATGTTTACAGTTAGCAATAGTGCCTGACCTCTATTACTAAACCTAAGGATATTCTGTCCGATATGGCAACTTCCTTATGAGAATTGCAAGCTACCAATAGCTTGGTATCAATATTAGGTTATATTGGAACACTGTGCTGGCAAGGGAACAATGTTTAATCTTAGTTTTAACTACTTACGAATCATTTCTTGAGGTACCTTTATGCCTGAATAAGAAGGCATGTTGATTATTGGAAAAACTAATCTGGAACATGTCTGAGTTTAAAGATGCCAGCTACTGACTGAATACCCAGGAGGCAAGCTCCCTTTGAAGCCATACACCTCAGGTCCATGATCAGGCCTTCAAGCCTGACATGCAGACTTTACTGGAGTAGGCGAGTAGGTGTGGCATCACATCATAATAATAATACCTCAATAACATAGTAGATATAGCTTCCTCTTCTTGCTTATTTTCCTAATTGATTTTTTATTTAATTCAAGATTTTAATTTTAATCTTAAGTTTCATTTATATTTTGTTTGTAATGTGTAAGTCACACATTAATAAAACATAAATTTAAGGATGTTTCATCATGTTTGTTTTCCCTCTCAGTATTCCTATAAATTTAATAAATATTCAAGCTTTTATTCACCAGATATAATTATCATCTCAGAAGCAGTTCATGGTTGGTGAGATAATATTAAAATATTAAAAATTCTATATAGTATTACAATAAGCATAATAGACACTTCAGTATTGTTAATAAAATTTATATTCACAGATTTTTCTCCTAGGATTCTGATTCTTTCAGTCTCTATTGGCCCACAGGAATGTATACTGATATCAGTAATCATGGTATTCCTATAAATAGTGAATCACTGATCATATTTAGAGAAATGTCACTCTATACCATATTCCACATTTTTCTTTTTTTGTAATAATTTCTTCTTCAAGTGTATCCTATATTTAAAAAGGCAAATGATATCTTGGATATATTGTATATACCTGCTATATTTCAGATACTCATGTACATAATTCAGTAAATGGGTAAAGTCAGAGAATAAGGAGATAGAAGATTAGAATAACTTGACCAAGTTAGTTTGAGGTCAAGCAGAGCAATGCAATGAGAAGAGTAGCAAAGCCATACTGAATCAGTCAGCTTATAGCAGTTTTTGAGACAAAACAGTTGAGTTGAACTAGTTAGCGAGAGTTCAGAAAGAGTTAGAAAGGGTAAGCTTATTCAGCAATGAGGCTTCAAGATGGCAATTATATCTGATGAATAAAAATTGCTTTTAAAAATGGGGATAGACAGATTTTTTTAGTCTTTATTTATATCAGAGTAAAAAATGAAGCATGTATACATCATTAAAAGTCAATATAGAAAGTTTATTTTGTTGAGCACAATCTAGTGAATGTAATTCTGTCATATAAACTTTAAATATCAAAATCAAATCAGATGCTGTTTTTTAAATATTTATTTAATTATTTTATGAGATAACCATAGCAGTCTTCAGACACACCAAAAGAGGGCATTTGATCCCATTACAGATGCTTGGGAGCCACCATGTAGTTGTTGGGAATTGAATTCAGGAAGTCCTTAAGAACAGCCAGTGTTCATAAGTGCTGGCATCTCTATAGCCCAAAGATGCCATTTTAACATAAAAAATCTGAAAAAAAATTAATTAAGTCATTATATAGGCACATACACAATGCACCTCAAATTCCTTTTTATGGATTTCCTGTATTTTTCCTGAGCAATGGTCATAGCACACGATAAATAATATTTCAATCTGATGAATTCTTATACTGTAAACATTAGCTTTCTGACAGTATGAAGTCACTGGGAAAATGAGTACTAAGTAAGCAAAACTGTTAAATAACACACTGGCCATACCTACTCTAAGAATCTATTTGTTATCAGACATTATAAAATGGATATACAGAAAATACTCATAGTGAAGAAAATGAAGTCTTCTGCGTAAAAACAAAATGTATAAAACTGAGAGATAGTCCCTAAAAACACAAAAGCTAAACATGTCCATGCAATATTAGAATTCATTTAGGCACAATTCTTTCAACAAAGAGAAAAACTAGACTTAGAAATATTGTCATGTGACAAGAAATTAAGATGGTACCTCCATAAGAGACAGAGACCAGCACTTGCCATTGACACAAAAGAATGGAAGGTAAAATAGCCAAGCTCTCCAGTACGTTCAACAGCCAATCCCCAGTGAAAGACCTTCTACATCATGAAATGTCAGTATTCATGAGAAGGAATGCCTTGATTCATTACTGCTAAGGAGAAACCATTTAAATTCTCCTGCTAAAAATACTGTTCTTTCATATATGAGTGGGAAATATAAATAGAAAACAAGAACTGTGAGAAAAAAACAATAAATCTATCCTCCATGACATCCTGGTGTGCCAAAAGACAATACAAATGTATTCATCATTTATGAGGTTGTCTCTGAGTTAATTTTAAAACAGTCAACAGCTATAGGTATATTGGATGGTCTCTACTTTCAAAATTTCTCTCAAGAAAATTGTCAATTATAACACTTGGGTTAAAGCAACACGGACTTTCAGAATATTTTGGAAAGAAAAGATATTCAAATAAGTTTATAGTCCACTAGTTCTCCCACTAAAAACTTCCACTCAGAAAGGACCTCATTCTGAGATTGAACTATTCACTTAGAGACTCTCTTTTGCTAGTAAGGAATATGTCACTGTCTGTTAAACTTTCAGGTGTTTCTTTGATTACAAAGACCAAGAGAAATTACAGATGAATATTACCATCGAGTTTTAAATCAAATTTTAAATCAAATGATTATGAAGGTGTTAAACCATCCAGAATATTGATGTATTGCTAAAACCACCCCTTAAAAAGATGCCAAAAATTATAAAATCATCACCAGGTTCTCCTTTGTAATTATACATTCCAGACCATGATCTTGTGTTACAGTTAAGATTTTCCACTAAGATACTTGTTAGTGTTATATATAAATTGGTAAGTTGTAGATTAGAAATATACTACTTAGAGACAATGGAAAAAGGACAAATATTAGTAATGATAGAGATTTACATGAGGAAACGCACATTGTCTTTGTAATATATAATATAATACTGGATTTTAAAAATCCAAACACATCAAAATTATGTCAGATTACTCATCAGAAACATTAAATGTTATGAAAGCATGGGATGCTATATTTCAAAACTTGAATGAAAATAACTTTGAAAGTAGGAAAGAAGGTACTGAGGATAAGAAGGTACTGAGGTACAAGGGAGAGAAGGAAATATTATTTTTAAAGTAGGATGGGTTTATACAACAAAACATGTTTTGTTTGAAAGTAAATAACAGCTAAGCAAGTGTGATATATCCACCAAAACTATCTTATAAAACTAATGGGTCAATAAGGACATTTCAAGACAAATAATCAAACTATCTGTGGGGAATTCACTTAAGGGAATACTATATGTAACAAAGGAAGAAAGACTATCTCTGTCATAAAACCACCAGAAAGGACATACTTCATGGGAGGAATAGATGCACAAAGAAGAAATATGAAAGAATCCATTATTACTAGCATGGTTAACAAGTAAACTCATACAGAGGAGAGAGAAGAAAGCACAACAGTCCAGAAAAGCAGAAAAATAAGCCAAAATATTCACTTTTAATCCATACCTAATGTTAAATAAAGTGCAAGTAGCTTTAAAACACCAAAAGACAGAAAACGACTAGCCTAATAGATGAGAAATAATATCTAGCTGCTTGTCATCATTAAAAAAATATATCTCTTAGCAAAACTGCCTATAAATTGGTAAAGAGTGCAAGACATCTTACTTAACAAAGTTAAGTTGAAAACTAACTAGTGTGACTATTCAGATATTGACATAGTACTCTAAAAATCAACAAAATGATTAGTAAAGCACTACAAATTATTGTAATGAACAATTCATCGGGAGTGTATATTAATAGCAAATATTCAATAAATGATTGGCATTCTCAACTTCATTTTAAAGTCACTAAACACTAATATGCATAAAATGTCAGATAGGTCCTCCTGTAATAATGCTGAGTGACTTCCACCTAGCACTCTGATCTTCACATAGTCCATCTAAACTAAAAATTATTGAAGGTACCTTCAGAATGTACCATCTAATATCTGTGAATTATGCCTTTCTCTCAAAAGTCTATAAATTTAGGTAACAATACAAGCCTTCAAAATTTATTCTGTGTGTGAGTGTGTGTGTGTGTGTGTGTGTGTGTGAGTGTGTGTGTGTGTATTAAAAAGAAGTAGCCAGAGGAATTGTAGGAACACATAGAATTTGGGGAAGGAGAGGTCAGCTAAAACCAAGGGCCATCTGAGCGAAAAGTAATTCAGTGGATTCTTCTAAAAATGCATACATATATGAAGATGAAATAAATTAAACAACAAATAGTTGGGGAGAGAAAGGCCCAACTGGGCATCTCTTTTCACCAAATGAATTTAAATACCAGAAGTGGGTTACATCAAAGAAGTTGCTTGTAAAAAAAGGGGGGCACCATGGAAACCCCCAAGCAACCTAGGCTATTTGCTGCTCCCTGCAGACTGACAATATGCCCCTACTGAAGCCAACACCTTCCCAACTCACTCATCAAAGAGAGAGATGTTGAGCTAGAGCACACCTAGAGCCTTCAATCCTCAGTAGTATTCTTGGTATTGTAGAGAACTCTTTAAGGCACTCCTCATTTCTACCAACCTTTAAGGGTTGACACCAATACTTCTCAAACAATTCCATAGTATCTAAAGAATAGAAATGCTAAAAACAATTCTACAAGGCCATCATAACCATAATACTACAATCATAATCCATAATAATAAGAAAAAAAATCAAGCAAAAATAAGAAAAATTATTAAACAATTTGTGAAAATACACACAACAATTTATAATAGAATATTTCTAATCTAAAATTGAGAGTATATAAAGAGGATAAGACACAAGAGCCAGGCGGTGGTGGCGCACTCCTTTAATCCCAGCACTTGGGAGGTAGAGGCAGGCGAATTTCTGAGTTTGAGGCCAGCCTGGTCTACAGAGTGAGTTCCAGGACAGCCAGGGCTACACAGAGAATCCCTGTCTCTAAAAACCAAAAAAAAAAAAAAAAAAAAAAAAAAAAAAAAAAAAAAAAAAAATCCAAGAAATTTTGGTTTAATTATAGGAATGAAAGGATAATTGAACATATTTCAGTCAATGAAAGTAATATTATACATAACTAGATTTGAGGTTTGAAATCACATTTATAGGACAAAAACATAGAAACGAGATCAGAATAGAGGCTAATGCCTAAAATACAGATTTATTTAAAGAAGAGAACATAATCAAGCATTTATTAGAGAGTATAAGTGTGAACGATTTTCAAGAAGGGAATGGATAAACATAAAGGAAAAGCAAATGGGGTAGAATAAGAACACAATAGAATTATATATGTATATAAAAATTCCAAGAGTAAATATCACTATATCTACAAACATACCACTATACTATGCTAACTAAAAATTAATAAAAGGAAACAAAATAATAGATAAAGGAAGAAAATACAGAGGGAGAAAGCAAGAAAGGAAAAATGTTGGCTATGTGTAAATGTATAGTTAGTTTTCATAATTCAGCAAAAGACCATAATGATTAAAAATTCTATGATGCTGTTATTTTATTTATGGCAATGGTGACTACTAAAGAACCATTTTTGCTAATATTTGAAAATGAAATACTGGCTTTAATGAATATTAACTCAAGGTGATGGATAGAATAAAAACACATGAACACTATAGGTAAATAATTAACTTGATGTTGAATTTTTTAAAATAATACATAACCTGCAATCAATTTATTTGTATAAGCTAATACCACGACTACTTTTGAAGATATTTATGCACTCACTTCATCGTGGTTCTGTAACATATATGATGCCCCTTTTGTAACAAGAACTTACCATGTCAACAAAAATTCTTCATTTTCTTTTTCAGGTATGGCTGCCATGTATATTTGGATCTATAGCTTTATCACTTTTTGTCATTTTCGCACCAGTGATTCAGTCTCCTAATATAGAGCATGTATATCAGGTTATGTTTCTTTTCTGTGGACTTCTGTGTTACTGGCTTCAAGCTAAACTTAATGGACATGCTGTTTGTTTTGACACAATCACTTGCTACTGCCAACTACTTTTCAATGTCTCTCCATCTGAAAACCCAGAAAAATTAATTCCTTCTCCAAGTCCTGACTAAAGAAGTATATTTGAAAAGAAAGAAGCAAAACTATTTTTAAAATGAGCACAATTTTATTGCAACTTTGTTTTCAGATATATACACTCTCAAATACATGCTTGCTCACATTATTCCCACTCCCCAAAACATGTTGTAAATTTTCAACTCAACCTCTTAAACATCTTTATCCTATGAATAATTAGTAGAAATATGATTAAAGGTTAAAAACAAATTAAAATAATATGGAAATTTTATTTCACATTAAGAGAAATATAAGTGTCCAGTGTTTTGGCATGTTGGCAAATGTACTTTGCCACACAGGAAAAATTAGAACTTTTGGGTAGAGTTGTCACAAGTCATATTTAGCATATTTTCACTAAAAGGGAAAGTTTGTGTAATGTGCTGCATATGCAATGAAATAGTTGTACTCTATCCACAGAGCCAGTCAGCAATTCATCTCTGCCTACTCTCTGTCTACACTGATAGACATCAAGAGTGATGACAGAGACCACACAATAGACATCAAGAGTGATGACAGAGACCACACAACCTTCAATGCTGAAAATATGTTCTCATTGATTTTTCAGAGAAAGTTACCCAGCCCTATCTATACTGTTAATTTGAAAGGGTTTATAATATCCAGAATTCTGAATGACTGAAGTTTTATTTGATGACTTAACAAGTAGTGATTCATGGCCTATTGTAATGTGTGAAGTATTTGCGTAAGCAGTCATAGAGATTTGACAACAAACAACTTTGAATGAGACCACATAGCATCTGGTAAATAGGTTTCAAAAAAGTACACTGAGCTCCTGTCTATGCAATCAAATTTAGTGTATAAACTATTATTTAATATATGAGATATACAAGAAAAAAGGTGCATTTCTCTATTTAGATCATTACACACACAGACACACACACATGCACGAGTGCACGCACACACACACACACACACAAACACACACACACACACACATCAGTGGATATAACTCTGTCCCCATAAATATTGTTCCTTAACCAAGATATTTTTTAAAATGTTTGACTTAGTCAGGTTTTTTTTAATTTCATTAGATATTTAGATATTTTCTTTATTTACATGCCATATGATTTCTCCTTTCCCAGTTTCCACTCCAAAACAAAAAAAAAAAAAAGAACAAACCTCTGTTCCCTCCCCACTCCCCTTGCTCACCACCCAACCCCCTCCTGCTTACTGGCCCTGGCATTCCCCTACACTATTGTGACAAAATGTGACTGAAAGTAAACAACAGAGGGGTGTTGTTAACTGTCTTGCTTCCCATGGCTTGCTCAGGCTGCTATCTTATAGAACTCAAGACCACCAACTAGCCGAGCAATGACACCACCTACCATAGGCTGGCCCACACCCATTAGTCACAGATTGAGAAAATGCCTTATAGCTGAATCTCATGGAGACATTTTATCAACTGAAGCTCCTTCCTCTCTGATTTCTTGAACTTATGTCAAGTTGACACAAAACCAACCCGTGCAATGTTTCAGGTAGAAATGTTGACTACCCTAATTACATCATTAAATATCACAATCAAGTTATAACACCCTCCCAATAAATTTATAAAATGAAATAATATTAAAATGTAAAATTGTTTACTACACAATCATTTCTTGTTTTATTTTTCTTAGCAATATTTTGTTTCATTGTGACACACATACACACACACACATATATATATATATATATAAATGTATGTATATACATGTTTTTTTATAATTTTATGTTCCCCTGTGTGCTCCCATCTCTTGTATCCCTCCTTCTTACTGATTCTCAACTTCCTGCCGAGTAATTCCCTCTCTCTTTCCATGGCAGTTACACTATACCCTTCTCATTTTTCTCCCTTCTTTGCACATTAGAACATACACATATATACAAATGTACATTTTAAAGTAGGTTTTACATATGAGAGAAAATGTAATATTTAACTACCTTGGTCTGCTATATCACTTATTGCCTTATATGACTTATATTGATTCCAACTTCATGCACTTTTCTGAAATGGTCATGATGTCAATCTTCTTTAAAACTGAATAACATTCTAATGGGTATGTCTACCACATTTTCTTTATCCATTCATTCTTTGATAAATATCAGATTAATTCCATGCTTGAGGTTTTGAGAGTGTAGTAATAAACATGTATGTACAAGTATGTCTGTGGTATGCTGGCTTATATCATTTGGGCATATAGCCAGGAGTTTCAAAAATGAAATTTACAGTACTTCTAGATTTTCTGAAAGGGCCACAGTGATTTCTTTAATGATCATATGAGTTCATTATCATATCAACAGTATCTGTCATTTCTTCTTTATCTGTATCTGTGTGGGGTGCCAGGTGATGGAGAAATAAAGGGGTAGGAGAGATCCATGTCCTGACAGAGCTTGGGGAGTGGATGCAGGAGACTGCTGTGGAATCCCCAAGGAACCACCATGGGATGGGTTTTGGACCTTGTTAGGCCACCTGATTCTTCTCTGGGGGCTGGGGGAGACAGTCCCAGCTCCAGCTCTCACGCACCACAGACCACTGGGTACCTGCACTGGAGAGCCTGCTCTGGGGTCTCTGGGCCACACAGAGGCTAGAGATGACAGGTTCTCAGTATTAGACATCTCAGATACTACTGGATCTCACAGAAAAGCTGAGAATGGATAGGGGCCCCCAGGATGGCAGTGTTCCCAAGCCAATAGGAAAAAAGTGGAACAGGGAGAAGGCACTGGGTGGTTCGATCATGGGCAAGAGTCCTTGATCTGGTCTGATGACTGGAAACTCTCTCGGAAGCTTTCCTGCAGGAGATTAGACGCAGCTCTTTAGGGGAATGCCTATTCCATTTTTCCAGCACGCTGAGTCTAGATGAAAGGAGGCAGTCCATGGTTTTAGAGCTTTATCATAGAAAACAGAGTGAAAAATATAGAAAATTAGAGGCAGGCCACGGCCATGTGGAGAGAGGGGAAAGGGGGAGGGAGAGAGGGAGCAAGAGGTGAGAGTAAGAGATAAGAAAAAGAACAAGAGCTTAAGAGAGGTGAGGCCAAGCAGCCTGTTTTATATTGGGCTGGGCTTCCTTGCTGTTCCCAGGTAACTGTGGGGCAAGGCATACCTGCTGTAGTCAGGTGACTGTTGGGGTGGAGTCAGCCAGGATACTAGGAGCTTGGGGCATTGCCCTACATGACTGACCTACAGGATGATGGAGTTGGGGGCTCATGGTGGTGTCAGGCACCTAATGTCTGGGAGCATAGCTCACGGTTCTGTCCTGTGTAGAATTTTCTACTGGATCTTTGAAGTAAGCTTCATCAACCAAAACACAAACTGCCTTTCACGGTCCAAGATGTCTGTACCAGAATTTGTTGTTTGTTTTCATGAAGTTTTTGGACTGTCCTGATATGGAATCCCAATGTAGCAGATAGAAAACATTATGCTTTCATGGTGGCAAACAATGGAAAGGTAGCCATATGAAAGCTGAGAAAAGAATCTGGATCCTCTGCAACAATAACCAATGTTCTTGATGAATGAGCCATTCTCCATCCTCTTCCACTGTTTTTAAGATTATTTTTTCAATTATGTGTATGCATATGGGTATATGCACATGACTGGAAGCTGGTAGCATTGGATCCCCTGGAGCTAAAGTTACAGGAAGTTGTGGGCTAATTCACATGGATGCTAGGACTCTGGACCTATGAAAATACAATAAGTGCTCTTTACTCTAAGGCATCTCTCCAGCACCTCCAGTTATTTATCTAGACTCAAGAATTAAATAAAACATGGAAAGTTTGAGCTGTTATTTCTTCAATTGTTTATATATCTTATCTCTTCATTTTCTTCTGGGACATCCAAATTCATGTGTTGGATTCCTTCAGTTCTCTGCTAGTCTCTGATGCTATGTTTTTGCTTTGACATTTGTGTATTCATTTTTCTTTGTTTTTTATGTTTTTGTAAAAATAATTTTTAACAAAACCACAATACAATAAATACCCTAAAGCCCAGAAAACAAGATAAAACCATACATCCCAAAAATCACCAAACTGTAACAAAATAAAAGCACCCACAAACAGAACTATGAAGACCATAATATGGTCCTAAACATGAGGCCTGCCCTAGAATGGCTGACATACACAGTATCACACTACTGGAGAAAATTGACTTTCCCTCTCCTAGCAGATATAAGTGATAGATCTGTTGTTAACCTTTACCCTAGTGACTAGGTTTTCACTCATGCATTCTTTTGCAATGTAAAAATAAAAGCAATATAACAAATAAAACAAAAGCAATTACATTGAAGTTGGGCAATATGACAGCTCACAACCATCTGTAATTCCATTTGTAACTCTAGTCTGGTGATTTCAACACCCTTCTTTTAGGCTCTCAAGACAATAGTCATTAACATTTGTACATGTTATATAAATATACATGCCAACAAACGCTTATATGTATAAAATAATAAAAAATTTGAATTCCATCTTTTGTAAGTAATAAGCCATATAGGCTCTAGGGATTTCCTTTATATTCATGAAATAATCCATTCAGACAAATACTGGCTTAAAATTATTTTGGGACACAAAACATTCAAGAAGTCTGGATCGTGAAAAGACGAAATTTAAGAATATTAGGAATGGACAAATGAGATGAAAAACAGTACACAGGCCCAGGAAATATTGTCAATAAAATCACAGAAAAAAATTCTAATTTAAAAGACAGAGATGCCTAAAAAGGTACAAGAAGTACACAGTGACAAATTGATTGTAATAAGTAATAAAATCTGCTAGGTACATAATAATCAAAACAATAAACATACAGAACAAGGGAAAATATTAAGCTCTGCAAGGGAAAAAGACCAAGTAACATAAAGTCAGACCTATTGGAATTACACCTAACTTCTCAATGAACAAGCTAAATCCCAAAATAACCTGGATATACATACTGGATACTCTAAGAGAGAACACACGTCAACCCAGAATACTAGACCTAGGAAAACCCTCAACTGCCCTTGAGGGAGAAATTAAGGTATTCCATGTGTTGTGGTTTGAATATGCTTGGCCCAAGGAATGGTAATAGTTGAAGGTGTGGCTTTGTTGGAGTAGGTGTGTAACTGTGGATGTGGGCTTTAAGACCCTCATCCTAGCTGTCAGTATTCTCCTGGAAGTCAGTATAATCCTATCAGCCTTCCGATGAAGATGTAAAACTCTCAGCTCCTCCTGCACAATAACTGCCTGGATGCTGCCATGTTCCTGCCTTGATGATAATGAACTGAACCTCTGAATCTGTAAGCCAGCCCCAATTAATGTGGTGAAGATGCCAGTAGACTCCATAACATACTCAGCACCTGCATCACCCCATTTGATGTTAGTGGGATCTCACTCCTAGAAGATGGTGATGGACTTCCCATTGATGACAAGCTTCTCATTCTCAGCCTTGACTGAGGGGTTGAATTTGCCATGGGTAGAGTCATTCTGGAATATGTAGACTATGTACTTGGGGTCAATGAAGGGGTCGTTGATGGCAACAATCTCTATTTCGCCAAGTGCAGAGCAGAAGGCAGCCCTGGTAACCAGGTGCCCAATATGACCAAATGTGTTCACACCAATCTTCATCATTTTGTCTATGAGACCAGGCTGGCACTGCATAAGAAGATCGGCTGTCTCTGGAACAGGGAGGAGCAGAGACCACATTTCAATTTTTAACATCTATACCCAAACACAAGTGAAATCAAGTTTATAGAAGAAATGTTACTATAGATAAATGATATATTGATCCTCATACACTGGTAGTGAGAGATTCAATATTCCACTCTCACCAATGGACATGTCATCAAGAGAGAAACTAAACAGAAAAATGTTTAACCTAATAGACTTTATAAACCAAATGGGTCTAATAAATATTACAGAATACTTCACCTAAACACACAAAAAATATAAACCTTCTATACTGCAGCTCATGAAACTTGCTCCAAAATTGACCATAAATTCTAACACCAATCAAGTCTTAAGAAAATTAAAATAAATAATTGCAACATGTAGGACTACCATACATAAATGCTAGATATTAAAAACAACAGAAAAGCTGGTCTCTCTGAGCTGGTGTCCTGAGTGGAAGTTGAGTGCATGCTCTGCAGCCAGTCCCACAACACCCTGAGGAAGCTCCACTCCCAGATGCTCTGACACTCTCAACATCAGAGGTGAGGAGGACCCATCATCTGTCCCAACATCAGGAGTAACTAGAACCAGCAGGACCAGGCACAGAGGAACTCCACCAGCAGAGTGGCTCGGGTTCCTTCTGGTCTCTCTGGGCTGGTGTCCTGGGCAGACATTGGGCCCAAGCTCCACAACCAGTCCCACAACACCCAGAGGAAGCTGCTGCACTAACAGGTGCTCTAACAAACCCAGGGTCACAGGATCACAGAATCACAGGATCACAGAGACAGCTTGACTCTGAGGAGTTCTGACACAACCAGGATCACAGGAAGGACAAGCTCCAGTCAGATGTAGCAAGGGCAGGTAGCACTACAGATAACCATATGGCAGAGGGCAAGCATAAGAAAATAAACAACACAAACCAAGGTTCCTTGGCATCATCTGAACCCAATTCTCCCACCATAGCATGTCCTGGACACACCATCACATCAGAAAAGCAAGATACAGATATGAAATCACTTATCATGATGATGATACAGGACTTTAAGAAAGACATAAATAGCACCCTCAAAGAAATACAGGAGAATACAGGTAAAGAGCTTGAAGCTGTTAAAGAGGAAACACAAAAATCCCTTAAAGAACTACAATCGAACAGGTAAAGGAAATAAAACCATCCAGAATCTAAAAATGGAAATAGAAACAATAAAGAAATCAGAAAGAGAGACAACCCTGGAGATACAAAACCTAGGAAAGAAATCAGGAGTTATAGATGCAAGCATCACCAACAGAATACAAGAGATAAAAGAGAGAATCTTAGGGACAGAAGACACCATAGAAAACATTGACACAACAGTCAAAGAAAACGCAAAAAGCAAAAAGCTCCTAACCCAAAACATCCAGGAAATCCAGGACACAATGAGAAGACCAAACCTAAGAATAATAGGTATAGAAGAGAGTGAAGACTCCCAATGTAATAGGCCAGTAAATATCTTCAACAAAATTATAGAAGAAAACTTCCCTAACCTAAAGAAAGAGATGCCCATGAACATACAAGAAGCCTACAGAACACCAAGTAGAGTGGACCAGAAAAGAAATTCCTCCCATCACATAATAATCAAAACACAAAATGCACTAAACAAACAAAGAATTTTAAAAGCAGTAAGGGAAAAAGATCAAGTTAACATATAAAGGCAGGCCTATCAGGATTACAGCAGACTTCTCACCAGAGACTATGAAAGCTAGAAGATCCTGGGCAGATGTCATACAGACCCTATAAGTACACAAACGCCAGCCCAGGCTACTATACCCAGCAAAACTCTCATAGATGAGAAAACAAGATATTCCATGACAAAACAAAATTTACACAATATCTTTCCACAAATCCAGCCCTACAAAGGATAATAGATGGAAAACATCAACATAAGGAGCAAAACTATACTCTAGAAGAAGCAAGAAAGTAATCTTTCAACAAATCCACACAAATCTAATTCCACCTCTTACAACAAAAGCAATAGGAAGTAACAATTACCTTTTTTTAACATCTTAATATGAAAATTAATATTACCAACATATCCTAATTGATTGAAATCCAAAAATATGAGGAATTAGAAATTTGTTGATTGTCATCCAATGGTCTCTCTAATTTGGTAATTGGAGAAATAGGTCCAATGTTGTACAATCTATATACACTTTCAGCTTGTTTGTGACAGTGTCTTGCTGTGTACAACATAAGGGTCTTGAAATCTTACTTCTCTGATCTCAGCCTCTTTATTAGTAGTATGATTTATTTCATGTTTTTATACTATACTATGGTTTTTAGAACAGCTTATATATTTCAAAAGTATTTATATACCCAAGAGAGACATAGACAATTAACTTGGGAGGTGGCTTGTAGGACAGAGAACAACAAAGAGTGAGACTGAATGCTTTTCTTGACATTTGTAGCTCTTGTATCAAGTTTTAAGAAGAGGACTTTATAAGTTACTCTTTATCTGAGATGAATGCTTTTCCAAATTATCATAGCCAATGAACCAAATTCTTACCCTCACCTAATGTCAGTGCCACCCTCCAAGCAGAACCATTGTTCATTGAAAAAGTTAGTTGGTGAATGACTTTATGGATAGACTATCTTAATACACACACCATTTCTTAAATGAATGTAACCTGTTCTCTGTGGCCTGAGAAAAAAGTCACTCACTCAAGTCAAATAGTTTTGACCATAGCAGAAAATCTGTATCCAAAAATCATGCCTACAATTCATTCCTTGGCACAGAACTGTCAACTCTCAGCTTAGCTATGATGGAGGTAAGATCCTTTAGTGATTTGAGAGTCGTTGAAGTACAGCCTTATTACAATGAAATCCAATGTCTAAAAATTGTTCTTATTTTGAGTTTGTACCACAGTAAGAGCCAAGATTTTAAACTCTACTAAACACAAAACAAACAAACAAACAAAAAGAATTTATATATTTATGTGCATTTAAGAAAATACTAGTAGTGATGTATTATTTTGAAATATACAGTTAATATGTTTGGAGTTATTTAAAATTTATATTGAGAAAAATGTATGTATTTTCAGTATTGCTGTAGACAAGCATCTACATTACACTGTTAAATTGATTGTTTTTTTATATCAAAACAACTTTTATTTATTTATTTTTTTCTTATAAAGAACATTTAATTGGAGGTAGTGTACAGATTCAGAAGTTCAGTCTATTATCATCAAGGCATAAAGAACAGCAGTGTCCAAGCAGACATGGTGCTAGAGGAGACGAAGAGTTCTACATCTTGATCAGAAGGCGGCCAGAAAACTCTTCTGCCCTCATAGAAGCATAAGATTAGTATCTCAGAGTCTAGCAGCACAGTGATGTACTTCCTCAAACACCACATCTACTCCAGAAAGAACATACTTCCTAATACTGCCACTTGCCATGGGCCAAGTATATGTAAACCACAACACCTTTCAAGATCACTGTAAAGGCTTTATACAACATTGGTTATATTTATAGGGTTACTCTTTAGTATGTGCTCTTTAATGCAGTTGGAGGTGACTTGATGGTAAATAGGCTTTACTTTATTGTCTACATTAGGAAGGTTTATTATATCCAGTATGAATTCTTTCATGTTTCTTAAGATCATTCTGAGTTACAAAAGCTTTACCACATTGAACACATTCGTAAGGTTTCTCTCCAGTACGTATTCTTTTATGTATGTAGAAATAACTTGGATTTGCAAAGGCTTTTCCACATTGATCACATTCATAGGGCTTCTCTCCAGTATGTATTCTTTTATGTACTTGAAGAGTACTCTGTTACCCAAAAACTTTACCACACTGATTACATTTGTAAGGTTTCTCTCCAGTATGTGTTATTTTATGCGTTTTGACGTGAAAGTGTCGTGCAAACGCTTTACCACATTCATTACATTTGTAAGGTTTCTCTCCAGTATGAAGTTTTTCATGTTTTTGAAGTTCATAATGAGAGACAAAGGATTTACTACATTGCTTACATTCATAAGGTTTCACTCCAGTATGAATACTCTCATGTCTTTTAAGATTATTCTGAAAAACAAAGGCTTTACCACATTCGTTACATTTGTAAGGTTTTTCTCCAGTATGAATTCTTTCATGACTTCGAAGATGACTGTGAAAGGAAAAGGATTTACTACACAGCTTACATTCATAGGGTTTCTCTCCAGTATGTATTCTCTCATGTGCTTGTAAAGAACTTTGATATGCAAAGCCTTTGCCACATTGCTTACATTCATAGGGATTCCCTCCAGGATGTGTTACTTTATGTGTTCGGAGATTAGTATTACATACAAAGGCTTTACCACATCCATTACATTTGTAAGGATTCTCTCCAGTATGAATTCTTTCATGTTTTCGAAGTTGACCATGAGAAGAAAAGGATTTACTACACTGCTGACATTTATAGGGTTTCTCTCAAGTATGTATTCTTTTATGTGCTTGTAGAAAGCATTGATATGCAAAGGCTTTGCCACACTGATTATATTTGTAAGGTTTCTCTCCAGTATGAATCCTTTGATGTTTCTTAAGATCATTCTGACCTCCAAAGGCTTTACCACATTGAACACATTTGTAAGGTTTCTCTCCAGTATGTATTCTTTTATGTACTTGGAGATGACAACGATGTGCAAAGGCTTTATCACAGCAATTATATTCATAGGGTTTCTCACCGGTATGTGTTACTATATGCACTTTGAGATGAGACTGCTGTGCAAAGGCTTTACCACATTGATCACATTCATAAGGTTTCTCTCCAGTATGTGTTCTTTCATGTACTCGGAGAGTACTGGATCGAGAATAGGCTTTATCACATTGATTACATTTGTAGCGTTTCTTTCCAGTATGTATTACTTTATGCATTTGGAGACTACTGTGATGTACAAAGACATCCCCATACGGAATACGTTCAGAGGGTTTCTCTCCAGTATGAATTCTTACATGCCTTCCAGGATAACTGTGACAAGCAAAGGCTTTACCACACTGAGTATTTTCAGAGGATTTCGCTCCAGTGCGACTTCTTTCATGCCTTCCATGTCTTCTGGAACTTTGACAATGTTCTTCAATATTATGGTCTTCCCAATTGTATCAGCATTGAGGATCCTGTAGATCTCCAGCATCACATCTTTGTAGAGATTCTTCTGTGGAGGACTCAGCAATGCCCATTCTTCTCGAGTGAAGTTCACATGCACATCATCATAGGTCAAATGCATCCATGTTGCAGTTTCGGAGCTTCCCTGAGCACGTTCCAAAGCATCCAGCGGCAGGACAGCGAGCACAGCACCCAAGAGGATTCAAACCTGCTCAGCTACTAAGCGAAACCGCCACCACGGCACCCGGAAAAACCCGCCTTCCGATCTCTCAAAAAACTTTTATAATACTCATTTTTATTGTTATAATATTTTATAAATTTTAAGGAATATGACACACACACACAAAAAAAAAAACAACAGAAGAAGCAGAGACCTTAGAAACTCTTGTAAACTTAACAACTCTCTACTGAATGAAAATTGGGTAAAGACAAAAAGAGAGAAATGGAAATATTTTTAAATTGGATAAAATAAAAGAGACAACAGACCCAATCTTATGGGACACAATGAAAGAGATTCTAAAAGGAAAGTTCATATAACTAGGTGAAACAAACAGACAAACAAGTCTAGCAAGATCTTCTAATAGTAATTTAACAACATACCTGAAAGCTCTAAAGCATAAAGAAATTATCACATGTAAAAGATGTAGAGAAGAAATAAAAGCAAACTGATGACTCAAATCAATAAAGTAGAAGCAAAGAGAAAAATAAAAAGAATCGATGAAACAGTTTGTTCTTCTAGAAAATTGATAAGACAGGCAGTTCTTATCCACACTAACTAGTAAAGGAAGAATATCCAAATGTTAAAAATCAGAAATCAAAAAAGGTGTAACAACACCCACCCAGGGAATTTAGATAATCATAAAGACATATTTTTTAAAAGCTGTATACCAACAAATTGCAATATCTAAAAGAATGGATGATTTTTAAAATAGATACCACTTACTAAAGTTAAATCAAGAGTTGATAAACAGTTTGATTATATCTATAATTCCTAGTGAAATAGAAGTAGTCATTTAAGATACTCCACCCCCAAATAAAAGCCCAGGCCCAAATTGTTTGAGCATAACATTCTACAAGATCTTTTAAAAAAGTTAACACCAATAATCTTCCAATGTTCCACAAAAGAGAAACAGACTAGTTCATTTTGAGGCCACTTATCCTGAAAACCAAGTAAGACAAAGAATCAATAGAGAAACAGAGTTACTGACCAATTCTCTTATGAACAGACATGGAAAAAAATACTTAATAAAATACTTGCAAACTGAATTCAAGAACACATTAAAAATATCATTCATCATGATCAACTAAACTTCATCCCAGAAATACAAGGATGCTCCTATGTATGAAACCCAATAAATGTAATCCAGTATATAAAGAAACTCAAAGGAAAAACCACATGATTATCTCCATAGATACAGAAAAGGTATGACAAAATTCAACAATCCTTCATGATAATAGTCCTGAGGAGATTAGGGATAAAAGGCACATACCTAAACATCATATAAGCAATCTACAGCAAGGCAATGGTCAACATCAAATTAAATGGAGAGAAACACAACACAATTCCAATAAAAACAAGAGCAAGACAAAGATATTCACTCTCTCAATAACTATTCAATACAGTATTTATAGATTTAGCTAGAACAATAATAAGGCAACACAAGAAGACCAAGTGTACAGAAATGCATAGGACAGAGTGGGGAGAGTCAAAATATCACTATTTCCAGGTGATGTGACAGTGTATACAGTAATCATAAAATTTCCACCAGAGAACTCTGACATTTGACAACACTTTCAACAAAGTAGCTGGATTCAAAATTAACTCACAAAAATTACAAAAACTGTAGCTCTCCTACATACAAAAGGCAAACCTGCAAAGAAAGAAATCATGGAAACACACGCTTCCTAATAGACTCAAATGACGTATCTCCTTTGAATAAATACCCTTACATTAAAAATAATCCATTTTACAGTCACGATTATATATATGGATAAATCAACAGAACCTGCACACTAATATAATACCAGAAGACAGCAAATTATCAGAATATATAACATCTATTTGTAACTACAGATTGATGTCACTCATAAGCATTCAAGAACTGACATGAAGTTTGAAATGAAATAGTAACAAATAAAATCAAGATGTTACCAGGCCCATGTGAGGAGAAGGAGATCCTATTACCCTTGCTAAAACATACTGGGAAACAGTAATTTATGTAGGAGATAGGTTTTGTTCAAGTCAGGCTTGGTGAAATGCAGTAGAGACTACAAGCCTCAGAGTAATGTATTTCCAGTTTCTGGGTTTCCCACTACTCCCAGGGCAGGGCTTAGACATTTTTAAGGGTAAAAGTTCTTTGTTCTCCCAGGGAGAAAACCCTTTGTCTACAGAGGAGAAGTTCTGTGTTCCCCTTGGAGAAATTATATAAGGGATATGTTGATTGGAGGATTGTTCTATTACACCTCAAAATTCCCTTCTAGGACATTCATCTGAGTCCTGAAAACAGTTGATTTTGTAAGTGAAAAAAAACATATATTAGGGAAATGGAGTGGGCAGTAAGTAGTTCTAAAAGTCTTTCCCTAGAAGTCAGTGTCATGTAAAAGGGGTAGGGTATTACAGAACATTAAATAAACTGAAGTCTTTGTTTTATCTTTTTATACCAAAGACTAAAAGAGAGGAAAGACCATTGTTCCTAAGGCTTGGGCCTTTCTTTGAATTTCTTTTCATTTTTTTTATGATATCTATCTACATTATCTATGTATCTATCTATCTATCTATCTATCATCCATTTGTCTGTCCCTCAGACTATGTGGGATTTATTGAAGAAATACAAATTTTAAATGAACCAAACACTACAATTCTTCTTACTAGAACTACAAAAGAATATTTATTTCTATGAAACAATTAATACAAATTCTTCCCTTATTCATAATTTTTAATTAATTAATCTGTTTATTTTTTACACTCCATATTTTATTTCCCCCATCATATACCTCCTCCCCACCCCCTGTCTCCACGCGGATGTCCCCATCCCGACCCCTCTTGACCTCTAAACTCCCTAGGACCTCCAGTCTCTTGATGGTTAGGTGCATTATACTTGAATAAACACAGACCCAGTAGTCTTATACTTATGTGGATTGGGGGTTTCATATTAGCTCATATATGCTGCCTGGTTGGTGATCCAGTGTTGGAAAGATTTTGGGGGGGGAGGTAAAGATTAATTGATACTGCTGGTCTTCCTATAGAATTGCCCTTCTCAGCTTCTTTCAGCCTTCCCTAATTCAACAACAGGGATCAGTTGCTTCTGTCAATTGGTTGGGTGCAAATATCTCCATCTGACTCTTTCAGCTGCTTGTTGGGTTTTCCAGAGTGCAATCATACTACATCCCTCCATGGCCTCAGAAATAGTGTCAGGCCTTGGGACCTCCTCTTGAGCTGGATCCCACTTTAGCTCTGTCGCTGGACCTTCTCTTCCCCAGGCTCCTCTCCATTTCCATTCCTGTAATTCTTTCAGACAGGAACAATTATGGGTCAGAGAGGTGACTGGGATGGCTCCCTTCTCCCTCATTTGATGCCCTGTCTTCCTGCTGGAGGGAGGCTCTATAATTCCCTCTCCCTACTGTCCAGGCATTTCATCTAAGGTCCCTCCCTTTGAGTCCTGAGAGTCTCTCACCTCCCAGATGCATTCTGGAGGGTCCCCCGAATCTTTCTCATGAGATTGCCTGTGTCCATTCTTTCTGCTGGCCCTCAGGGCTTCAGTCCTTTTCCCTCACCCAACACCAGATCAGGTTCCCCTATACCCCTGCCCAATACCTCCCCCTCCCACCCTCATCCACTTTCCCTCCCTCCCCACTTGTGATCTTGTGATTGTTTTCTTCTCCCTCCCAAGAGGGACTGAAGCATACTGACTTGGACACTTCAGCTAGTTCTTTTTGAGTTCTGTGGACTGTATATTGGGTATTGTGAACATTTTTTATTTGTTTGTTTGTTTGTTTGTTTGTTTTTTAATGAACCACATTTTCTGTATCCTTCCTTCCTTTGTGTTGTCTCCAGCTTCTGGCTATCACAAGCAAGGCTGTTATGAATGTAGTGGAAAACGTACCCCTGAGGCATGGTGGGGCATCTTGTGGTATATTCCCAAGAGTGGTATTTCTGGGTCTTCAGGTAGATTTCCAATTTTCTGAGGACCCTCCAGATGCATTTTCAGAGTGGTTGTACCAGTTTGCAATCCCATCAGTAATGGAGGAGTGTTCCTCTTTCTCCACATCCTCTTCAATATGTGTTGTCACCTGTGGTTTTGAACTTAGTCATCCTGATTAGTGTAAGGTGGAATCTCAGGGCCATTTTAATTTGCATTTTTGATGGGGTTGTTCGGTTTTTTGGTGATTAGCTTCTTAAGTGCTGTATATATTTTGGATATTAGCCTTCTATCGGATGTGGAGTTAGTAAAAAAATTTTCCCAATCTGTAGGTTGCTAATTTGACTTATTGACTATGTCTTTTGCCTCATAGAAGCTTTCCAGTTTCATGAGGTCCCATTTACCAATTCTTGATCCTAGAGCATGAGCCACTGGAGTTCTGTTTAGGAAATTTCCCCCTGTGCCAATGAGTTCAAGGCTCTTTCCCACTTTCTCTTCTATTAGATGAAATGTATCTGGTTTTATATTGAGATTCTTGATCCACTTGTACTTGAGCTTTGTACCAGGTAACAAATATGGATCTATTTTCATTCCTCTACATACAGATTGCCAGTTAGACCAGCACCATTTATTGAAGGTGCTCTCTTTTTCCATTGTATATTTTTGGTTTCTTTGTCAAAGATCAAGTGTCTGTAAGTGTGTTGTTTTATTTCTGGGTCTTAAATTCTATTCCATTGATCAACATGTCTGTCTCTGTACCAATACCATGCAGTTTTTAATCACTAGTACTCTCAAGAAAAACTTGAGATCCAAGATGGTGATTCCCCCAGCTATTCTTCTATTGTTAAGAATTGCTTTGGCTATTCTGAGTTTTTTGCCTTTCCAGATGAATTTGAGAATTGCTCTTTCAATGTATTTGAAGAATTTGTTGGGATTTTTGATGGGGATTGCATTGAATCTAGATTGCCATTGGTAGGATGGCCATTTTTACTATGTTAATTCTACCAGTCCATGAGCATGGGAGATCTCTCCATTTTCCAAGTTCTTTGATTTCTTTCTTGAGAGACTTGAAGTTATTGTCATATAGGTCTTTCACTTGTTTGGTAAGAGTTATCCCAAGATATTTCATTATCTATGGCTATTGTGAAGGGAGTTGTTTCCCTAATTTCTTTCTCAGCCTGTTTATCATTTGTATATAGCAAGGCTACTGATTTATTTAAGTTAATTTTATATTCAGTCACTTTGCTGAAGTTGTTTATCAGCTGGAGAAATTCTCTGGTAGAGTTTTTGGGTCGCTTATACATACTATAATACCATCTGCAAATAGTGATATCATTATATCTTCTTTGCCAATTTGTATCCCCTTGATCTCTTTTTGTTGTCTTGTTCTAGCTAGCACTTTGAGTACTATATTTAATAGATATGGGGAGAATAGGCATCCTGTCTTGTCCCCGATTTCAGTGAGATTGCTTCAAGTATATCTCCGTTTAATTTGACATTGGCTGTTGGTTTGCAGTAAATTGCTTTTATCATGTTTAGGTAAGGGCCTTGAATTCCTGATCTCGCCAACACTTTTAACATGAATGGATGTTGTATTTTGTCAAATCTTTTGCAGAAACTAAACAGAGACACAGTGAAACTAAGAGAGGTTATGAACAAAATGGATTTAACAGATATCTAAAGAATATTTCACCCTAGAACAAAAGAATACATCTTCTCCTCAACACCTCATGGTACCTTTTCTAATACTGACCATATAATTGGTCATGAAATAACCCTCAGCCAATACAAGTAGAATGAATTAATACCATGCATCCTATCAGATCACCATGCCCTAAGGCTGGCCTTCAAGGACAGCAAAAATTACAGAAAGCCCACATACTGGTGAAAAATGAACAACTCTTTACTCAATGATAACTTAGTCAGGGAGAAATAAAGAAAGAAATTAAAGACTTTCTGGAATTTAATGAAAATGTTGACACATCATACCCAAACTTATGGGATACAAAGAAAGCAGTGTTAAGAGGAAAGTTCACAGCACTAAGTGCCCTGGAAAAAAACTGGAGAGATCTTACACTAACAACTTAACAGAACACTTGCGAGCTCTAGAACAAAAAGAAGCAAACTCACCCAAGAGGTGTAGAAGGCAAGAAATAGGTCAGGGCAGAATCTCTCAAATTTTCTGAAGTAAGCTGCCTTCATTGTGTATTACATATTTTGAGATACTTTGTTTTCATTTTCAGTCACTACTAGGAGTCTCATTATTTCCTTCTTGATTTCTTCATTGACATAATTATCATTCAATACTGTATTGTTTAGTCTGCATAAGTTTATATACATTCTTTGGGGTTTTATTGGTGTTGATATCTTACTTTATTTATTTATTTATTTATTTATTTATTTACTTATTTGTTGTGGTCAGATAGCATGCTATTTCAGTTTTCTACATTAATATATGCTTTGGTTGGAGTGCAAACTTGTACAATCACTTTGGAAATCAATCTGGTAGAGTCTCGGAAAATTGGGAATAGATTGACTTCAAGGCTCACTACCTCTGGTCATACCCAAAAGATGCTCTGTCATACCACATGGACACTTGTTCAAATATGCACATAGCAGTTTTATTCCTTAGCCAGAAACTGGAAACAAACTAGATGTCTCTCAACTAAAAAATGGATAAAGAAAATGTGGCACATTCACAAAATGAAATATTACTCAGCTTTTAAAAATAAGGACACAATGAAGTTTTCAAGCAAATAAATGGAACTAGAAAATGTTGTGATAACCCAGACCCAGAAAGACATACATGGTATATACTCACTTATAAGTGGATATTAACCATGAAGTACAGGATAATCATGCTACAGTTCACGGACCCAAAGAAGTATTATTGAAGCAGGTATGCTAATTTCTGTCTTTTCTGTTAATACTTTAGAATTTTCTAAGACCTCTTTATATCAACTGCCCTAGTATTGGCTACATATCTGTGATGATTTGTCTGGATGTGGTTTTTCTTTTATTCAGACATAAAATGGGGACATACATTCTTTCAAGCTGTTTTATTATGGATCAGTTTTTATCATTTTTATGGCTTCTTCAGTTGGAGTAGGAAGGATTTTCTGAGTATAATCCAAGTTGAAAGTCTTTCAGAATTTTGAATACATCTTTACAAGACCTTCCGACTGTAAATTTATCTGTTAGGTAATCAGATGTTATTTTCATGAGCCTGCCTTTGTAGTTCACTTAATCTTTTTCTCTTGTAGAGTTAAGTACCATTTCTTTACTCTATATTTTTATATTTTAACTAGAGAATAACCTAGAAGTTTAAGAGGAGCCTAGTCTACAAGACAGTTGTCATGAACCAAAACCACCCTCTTTATATACTGAAAAACACTGCAAATATGACAGTGAAAAGGAATGAGGAACTTTTCTCTTACTCAATCTTTTACAAAAATTTCATAGGAAAAAATTATTTTCCTGGCCCCACTTCTCAGAACAGCACACAAAGCCACAACCAGTTATGATCAATATATACCCATGGGTTTTTTACAACATATTTTGTGTGAAGAGGTGTTGCTTTCAATGCCTTGGCGCTTCCCTTTCTTAGGTTACCATCTTTGTGCTTAGATCTGGTTACTACATCTCATAAATGCATACATTTTTCAATGTCAGAAGCACAAGTCACAGAAGAAAAGTAGATAATATTTTACAAGCAAAGTTGTTCATTGTCGTTTAGCTAGTAGGAGTTAAATATATGGAAAGTCCAAAGTTTAATAAGAATCCATACAATGTTCTTCTTAGAGGTCAGTTAACAGGTTAGGGATACAGTATCTAAGCCAAATGAGCACATAATGTAAATGTTCTCAAAGCTCTTAATTAACTTAGTTACAGATTAGGTAAAAGTTTGATGTATAAAAGAAAACTTTAAACAACATCTGTCAAAAAAAATCATACAGCCTACTTTGTGTTCCTGCCCTGATAACCTATTTTGCATATGATCCATTCTAATAGTGAAGCTTTTCAGGTATGGAAGCTTTCCATAGTATGTCTTCCATTAACTTCTTTGGTTCATTCAACTATTTGTTTTCTTGGAGTATATTCAGATCATCTTAAGGTTTTTGAATATAGTTATTATTCTTTTGAATATTTTAGACATTTGTCAAGGTCATCTTCACTGGGTACATTACTAATGGGATTAGTAATTTTAGAAGAGACATGGTGGATTTTCATGGATTTTTAAGTTGTTTCTGATTTTGAACAGAAACTTAATCATCTGAGTTAGTTGGTGAGACAGGAATGTGGGCCTAGGACTGACAACTTTATGTCTGCTCTCCTGTAAATTCAGGAGCTGTGATAATTGAGGAAGTGTGGACTAGAGGACCAGTGTTCTGGGACTCTTATTTGTTGATACAAAGAGCTAAGAGGATAGGTTAAGTGTTGTTGCCTAGGCACTCCTTATCTGTCACACTGAGAGCTAAACAGAAGACTGAAGTTTAAACTCAATTTTAGGACTCAGGGCCTCCTTACCTATTGGCACCAGATGTTTAGTGGGTATAGAAACTGTGAGCCCAGTGAGTTCTCAAATGCTTAACTAGGATTAATAACACAAAAAGAAGACATCAAAGTGATACAAATAGGACAGGAAGAAATCCAATCATCTCTACTTACCAAACATGATGCTATCTTTAAAAGGCTCTGAAGATGCCCCTAGAAAACTTTTAGACTTGATATCCATTTTCAGAAAATTAGCAGGGTGAAAATCAACATTCTGAAAATCATTATCATTTCTATACACCAAAAGAATTCACTGAAAAAGAAGTGAAAGTGGAGGTGGAAAATCCTATTTGCAATGCCTTAAAAATATGCCTTGTAATAAACCTAGCCAAATATATGAAAGATCTATACAATTAAGCTTAAAACACTGAATAAATAAAACAGAGGCCTCCCTTATCATTGTACCTCAACCCACAACTCCAGGGGAAGCCTGTTCTTTACCAGAAGCCACACTGACACCCAGAACCCCAGTCAAGTCCCCTGTCCACAACCTTCAACCCTCCCTCAAAGCATGCCCAGCCTTTGCAATGTCCTGCCCCTACTTAACATATCCTAGACCACAACTCCAGTGGAAGCTCTCTGTTTTGCCAGTCCACACCTACACCTAAAACCCAAAGTAGAATCTCCCTGCCTCACTCAAGTTAATGGCAGCCACCAGAACTCAAGAAGAGATGCCCCGTTGGATCAGAGGACATGTAATCCACCAGAACTGAAAGCTTCTCAGGACAGAAGACCTGGGAAGAACAGAAACCAAGGGGAAAAAACCAAAAATCTAAAAAAGAGCCTTCCAGTCTCTCTGGGTGCAAGCTCTGCAGCCAGTCCCTCAAAACCCAGAGGAAGCTCCACTCCCAGGCATTCTGACATGCCCAGGATCAGAGGTGAGGAGGAACCAACATCTGTCCCAACACCAGGAGTAACTGGGACCAGCGGGACCAGGCACACAGGAACTCTCCAGCAGAGTGGCTCGAGTTCTCTCTGGGCTGGTGTCCTGGGCAGACCTTGGGCCCAGGCTCCACAGCCAGTCCCACAACACCCAGAGGAAGCTGCTGCACTCACAGGTGCTCTAACAAACCCAGGGTCACAGGATCACAGAATCACAGGATCACAGAGACAGCTTGACTCTGAGGAGTTCTGACACAACCAGGATCACAGGAAGGAGAAGCTCCAGTCAGATTTAGCAAGGGCAGGTAGCACTACAGATAACCATATGGCGGGGGGCAAGTGTAAGAAAATAAACAACACAAATCAAGGTCACTTGGCATCATCAGAACCCAATACTCCCACCATAGCAAGTCCTGGACACACCATCACACCGGAAAAGCAAGATTCAGATATAAAATCATTTATCATGATGATGATACAGGACCTTAAGAAAGAAAGAAATAGCACCCTCAAAGAAATACAGAAGAGCACAGTTAAACATGTAGAAGCTCTTAAAGAGGAAATACAAAAATTCCTTAAAGAACTACAGGAAAACACAATCAAACAAGTGAAGGAAATGAGC
>NW_022196899.1:9626256-9640882 GCF_008632895.1 Mastomys coucha
AACCTAATTCCACCTTTTACAACAAAAACAACAGGAAGTAACAATTACTTTTTCTTAATATCTTAATAAAAAAATTAATATGACCAACATATCCTAATCAATTGAAATCCAAAAATATGAGGATTTAGAAATTTGTTGATTGTCATCCAATGCTCTCTCTAATTTGGTAATTGGAGAAGAAGGTCTAATATTGTACAATCTATATACACTTTCAGCTTGTTTGTTTGTGACAGTGTCTTGCTGTGTACAACATAAGGGTCTTGAAATCTTGTTTCTCCTATCTCAGCCTCTCTATTAATAGAATTGTTTATTTCATGTTTTTACACTATACTATGGTTTTCAGAACAGCTTATATATTTCAAAGGTATTTATATACCCAAAAGAAACAGACAATTAACTAGGGAGGTGGTTTGTAAGAGAACAACAAAGAGTGAGACTGGATGCTTTGCTTGACATTTGTAACTCTTGTATCAAATTTGAAGAAGAGGAATTTATAAAAGTTACTCTTTATCTGAGATGAATGCTTTTCCAAATTATCACAGCCAATGAACCAGAGTTTTACCCTCACCTAATGTCTGTGTCACCCTCCAAGCAGAACCATTGTTCATTGAAACAGTTGGTGAATGACTTTATGAATAGACCATCTTACTACATACACCATTTCTTAAATGAATGTAACCTGTTCTCTGTGGGCTGAGAATAAAGCCACTCACTCAAGTCAAATAGCTTTGACCATAGAAGGAAGTCTGTATCCAAAAATTGTGCCTACAATTCATTTCTTGGTGCAGCAGAACTGTCAACTCTCAGCTTAGCTATGATGGAGGTAAAATCCTTTGGTGATGTGAGAGTCATTGAAGTACAGCCTTATTACAATGAAATCCAACGTCTAAAAATTGTTCTTGTTTTGGGCTTGTACCACAGTAAGCCCCAAGATTTTAAACTCTAATAAACACAAAGCAAACAAACAAACAACAAACAAAAACACTTTATATATTTGTTTATTTAAGAAAATATTAGTAGTGATGTTTTATTTTGAAATATATAGTTAAGATGTTTGGAGTTACTTAAAATTTATATTGAAAAGAACATATGTATTTTCAGTATTGCTGTAGACAAGCATCTACATAAGACTGTTAAATTCATTGTTGTTTTATATCAAACTATTTGTATAATACTCATTTTTAGTTTTATAATATTTCATAAAAATAAAGATATTTTAGGTATTGAAGGGGGTCTCTGAGAGGAGTTGGGGTACAAAAGAGAAACAAGAAAGTGATTTAATTCTATTTACTTAACGTATGTTTTTAAATGTTAAAAAATTCAGATAAATTGAAATCATGTAACTTTTCTCATCATAATGCAATAAAAGTTAAAAAAGAAAAAGAAAAAAATCTAAAAAAGACAAACTCTAAAATTGGCTCTTAGACGTATAATTACCCTAAATCCAGATGCCTATAGATGTGCTTAATAACAGAATCAATAAGAGACAAGGCAGTATGTCACTACCTGAGCCTACCTACCCTACTATAGTAAGCCCCAAATATTCAAACAGAGATGAAACAAAAGAAAATTATCTTAAAACCAACTTTATAAAGATGATAGGGTTCCTTAGAGAGAAAATTTATAAGTCCCATAAAAAGATCATGGAAAAACAAAGAGAAATGGAGAAAATCAATGAAGGACCCACCTCCTAAACCTTTTAATTCTTTCCAATAATGACACTTCCTGGTGAGTTAGCATTCAAAAATATGAGCCTATTTGGGGTCATTCTTATTCAAAGAACTACACACAAGTAATAAAATGTATACTATATTTGTTTCTCTGGATCTGGGTTACCTCATTCTGGCATTTGCAAATAAAAAATACGTTGATTTCTTCCTTTCCAATCTGTGTCCCCTTAACCTCCTTCAATAGTCTTATTTCTCTAACTAATACTTCCAGTACTATATTGAGTAGATGTGGAGAGAGTTTTAGTCTTGACTTACTCTTGATTTTAGAATTGTTGTCAAAGGCCAACTCTAACACCACACCTTAAACTAAGGAGAGATGAGTGTGGAATTGATGATTGATGCTGGTGCTGGCAGAACCTGACAGGGTCCCCCTACTGATAGCAGCAAGCTATTTACCAGCCAACATTGGTAATGCTGATCAGAGCAAAACTTCATTATCTGGGGCCAGTATTCTCTATAACCAGAGAGAAAATCTGGTTTAAACACTTTAAACTCCTCAGGGGCTGGCACAAAAGAAAAGGGAAGAGAGAAAAGTCATACACTCCCCATACACAAACTTAGTGGATAAAGCAAAGCAGGCTCCAACAACTTCACACATACAAATAGATTCATACACACATACAGACACACATATACACATTCATATACTGAGTGGATAGAACAAAGCTCCAATAAGCAGGCTCCAAACATTTTATACATATACAGTTATATATTGTGGTGGCTTAAATATGCTTGGCCTAGGGAGTGGCATTATTAGGAAGTGTGGCCTTGCTGGAGTAGGTGTGACCTTGTTAGAGGAAGCACATTACTGTGGGAGTGGGCTTTGAGACCTTCCTTCTAGATGCCTGGAGACACTCGTCTTCCTGGGTGTCCTCAGATCAAGATGTAGAACTCTTAACTCCTTCTCCAGCACCATGTCTGCTTGGACAGTTCCATGCTTCCTGCTATGATAATGAACTAAAACTTTGAAACTGTAAGCCACCCCCAATCAAATGTCTGCCTTTATAATAGTTGCCTTGGTCATGGTATCTCTTCATAGCAATGGAAACCCAAGATATATGTATACACATACATACACACACACACACACACACACATATGTATATATATATACACACTTGGTAGTTGGTGCAAATGCCAATGAGCTGGCTCCAACCATTTTACATATATACACACACATATATACATACAGTTGGTGGTTAGAGCAAAGCTTTAGTGCTCAAGCTCCAACAACTTTTTTTTCTCATAGCTTTTTTTATATCTCCCAAGACAAACTAACCTAAAAAAGAAAATAAAACTACCTTATTCAAAACAGATAAAGTCAGCACACAAGAAGGAGTTATAGCATGCTGGAAATCAAAAGCACTCTCTGAGTACTCTTTGGCTTGGCACCCCGGAGCCAAGAGGCTTGAGAACCGGGATCCTAATACCAAGTTGTCCTTAGCTTGGTATTTCTCTTGGGGATTCTGTCTTGCTAGACAGGTTTTCCTCAGAACCAGCAATAAAGGTCAAACACATTCCTTAGGACAGTCCACAATAGTTAGAAAAGGTTTCCCTCACTCTAGGACATTAGCTAGGATGGAAGCAGTGTCTGCCTCCAGCAAGATCCAGAGAATTAACATCAAATACCAAAATACCTCAACAGGGAGGGCTTCACTGCTCTTCTGCCTGCTTCACACCTAGCTATCAGACGCTGCTGACCTTGAAGCTGCAGTCATTTACCTATGTGACCTCAGTCTTGTGCTTCTTGCTGTAACCCTGCCCACCTAATGACCTTTGCTGAGAGGTGCCTGGAGCTGATGTTCACAGACACAACTCCCCATCGAACATCCGCCCAGATGTTCCCCTCTCCTCCTTTGTTCCAGCCAGATTCCCCTCACCCCCTCCTCATTTCCTTTTTCTGTAATGTATATATACTGGCCATTGGGCATTATTAAAAAGAGGCTTTGACAAAAGACTTGCTTAGCCTTCCTCTCCTTTCTCGCCCATTTCTTTTCCAGGTTTGGTTCCCCTCGTAACCCACAAAATTACTTAGGTCCCACGTGTTACCATCCTGCAGTAACATTAAACAGTGGGTAACCTGGAAAAATGAAGTTAGAAAGGATAGCAGCTGCTAGAGAGAGTTAGAGGTAGGATAGAGTGGCCACAAACATACCTACCCACGTGGAAGGGTAAAAAATCAGATGGGAGGCATTACTGCTCAGCCATCTTGGTTCTTTAATAATAATCCTTTGTTCTCCCAATAGATATATTACCTGGGCCAAAAACCCTTCCCCCAAAATACGTCAGTGTAACAGTCCAATCAGTGACTTCCTTGTTACTCTGTGGGGGTGAAGCTTCTGAATGTAACTGGAACCAGGTTTCGCTCAACAGGTTGGCAGCTGCAGCCCTGGGGCCCAAGTGGTTGCTGTTTTACTGTCCGGGCTTTGGGGAGGGAGTCCACACCCACGGGTCGGGAATAATAGCAAGATTATTGATTACATATTTTTCTATTAAAACCCATAGATAACTAACATTTTTAATCTATCTTTTATCCTATAAGTGCTTTATAAGGTCAAAGCTATAGTTTTTTATCTTCTACTTCATAAACTTATCATAACTTCAGATAAATTTTATATACCTTTTATTCCATATATTCATGATAAGTTCAAAACGATAGTTTTTTATGCCATAGTTTAACAATGTTTTTACCAGGAAAGAGGTCATATATCGTATGTCTTATTTATAAGTCTAGCTAATAATCCATTCTTTATTCTTACACTCAGAATTACTCACTCCTTGTTCATGACCCTACTTATCATGGTTTACACCAAGATCTGTGGCCTCATCCCTTGACCTAACCTAGAATGATTTTTTTCTTTCATCATTAATTTATTCCAAACCTATTTTTCTTCCTTGTGCAATTTACATGCCTGGAATGCATGAAAACTCACTTTACTCCTTTTCTAGCTTATACTTTTTTTCCTTTCTTTTATTAGAAATTATATTTATTTATATATCAAATGTCTGGAAACCCCTATCCCATCCCCCTCCCCACCCCACCCTACCCCAGCTTCTATGACGATGCTCCCCTACACACACACACTCCTGCCTCCCCGCCCTGGAATTCCCCTATACTGGGGCATCTAGCATTCACAGGATCAAGGGCCTTTCCTATCACTGATGTCCAACAAGGCCATCCTCTGCTACATATGTGATTGGAGCCATGGGCTGCTCCATGTACTCTTTGGTTGGTGGTTTAGTCCCAGGGAGCTCTGGGTCTAGTTGGTTGATATTGTTGTTCTTCCTATGAGTTTGCAAACACCTTCAGCTCCTTCAGTTTTTTCTCTAACTCTTCCAGTGGGGACCTTTACTTACTATTCTATGAGGAAGGAATACATTCTATTCTTGATTCTTACTTTGTCATATATTTCTAGCAAAACAACTTTAACCATCTCCTTAAGCTTTCAGTCAATTACTCTAATTTCCTAAAACTAACTCACATCAAGAATTCTGTAAACTCATTAATTCATCTAAACAATATTATTTTATGGAATTTCACCTTCATGTTGATCTGCAAGAAATATGTCCAATAGGAGCCTCAGAATCCGCAGGGCAGCCGGTGGAGGATCCTTTCTACCTCCCTTTTCACCTAGGAGGAGGTTCTGCAGATCCACAGCCCTCTCTGCCCCTGCCCTGCAAATAGAGAGCCTGTCTCCAGGGTTTGTTCTGACCCCAGGACTCAGGAGGGACAACTGATCCACAGCCCACTGCACACAGGTTTTACCTGAGGAGAGCTGATCTCCCAGAAGTGCTGTCACAGGCTTACAGACCAACAGGAGGAACAAGCTCCAGCCAGAGATAGCAAGAACATCTAACACCAGAGATCAACAGATGGCGAAAGGCAAATGCAAGAATCTTACCAACAGAAATCAAGACTACTTGGCTTCATCAGAACCTAGTACTCCCACCACAGCAAGTCCTGGATATCCCAAAACACCAGGAAAGCAAGATTTGGATCTAAAATCATACCTCATGATGGTGATAGAGGAATTAAACAGGTTCAAGCCCTTAAAGAGGAATCACAAAAATCCCTTAAAGAATTACAGAAGAACACGAGTAAACAAGTAGAAGTCCTTAAAGAGGAAACACAAAAATCCCTTAAAGAATTACAGGAAAACACAATCAAACAGGTGAAGGAAATAAACAAAAACATCCAAAACCTAAAAATGGAAGTAGAAACATTTAAGAAATCACAAAGAGAGACAACTCTGGAGATAGAAATCCTAGGAAAGAAGTCAGGAAATATAGATGCAAGCATCACCAACAGAATACAGGAGATCAAAGAGAGAATCTCAGGTGCAGAAGATACCATAGAAAACATTGACACAACAGTCAAAGAAAACTCAGATGCAAAAAGCTCCTAACCCAAAACATCCAGGAAATCCAGGACACAATGAGAAGACCTAAAAATAATAGGTATAGAAGAGACTAAAGACCTCCAATTTAAAGGGCCTGTAAATATCTTCAACAAAATTATAGAAGAAAACTTCCCTAATCCAAAGAAAGAGATGCCCATGAACATACAAGAAGCCTATAGAAATCCAAATAGCCTGGACCAGAAAAGAAATTCCACCCACCACTTAATAGTCAAAACACCAAATGCACAAAACAAAGAAAGAACATTAAAAGCAGTGAGGGAAAAAGGCCAAGTAACATATAAAGGCAAGCCTATCAAAATTATACCATACTTCTCACCAGAGACTACAAAAGCCAGAATATCATGTGTTGATGTCATACAGACCTTTAGAGAACACAAATGCCAGCCCAGGCTACTATACCCAGCAAAATTCTCAATTACCATAGATGGAGAAACCAAAGTATTCCATGACAAAACAAAATTTACACAATATATTTCCACAAATCCAGCCCTTCAAAGGGTAATAAATGGGAAACTTCAACAGAAAGGAAAACTACGTTCTACAAAAAGCAAAAAAGTAATTTTCCAACAAAATTAAAAGAAGATAGCCACATAAACAGATTTCCAATTCTAACAACAAAAATAACAGGAAGCAACAATTACCTTTCCTTAATATCTATTAATGTCAATGGACTCAATTCCCCAATAAAAAGACATAGACTATCAGACTGGGTATGTAAACAGGATCCAACATTTTGTTGAATACATGAAACCCACCTGCGTGACAAAGACAGACACTACCTCAAAATAAAAGGATGGAAAACACTTCTCCAAGCCAATGGTCCCAAGAAAAAAGCTGGAATAGCCATTCTAATATCGAATAAAATCGACTTTCACCCTAAAATGATAAAAAAAGATAAGGAGGGACACTTCATATTCATCAAAGGTATGATCTACCAAGAAGAACTTTCAATTCTGAACTTCTATGCTCCAAATGCAAGGGCATCTACATTCATACAAGAAACTTTACTAAAGCTCAAAGCACACATTGCACTGCACACAATAATAGTAGGATATTTCAACACCCCACTCTCTGCAATGGACAGATCATGGAAGCAGAAACTAAACAAAGACATGGTGAGACTAACAGAAGTTATGAAACAGATGGATTTAACAGATATCTATAGAACTTTTTACCCTAAAACAAAAGGATATACCTTCTTCTCAGCATCTCATGGTACCTTCTCCAAAATTGACCATATAATTGGTCACAAATCAGGCCTCAGGAGATACAAGAAGATTGAAATAATTCCTTGCATCCTATCAGATCACCAGGGACTAAGCCTGCTCCTCAATAACTCCATAAACAATGGAATGCCCACACGTACGTGGAAGCTCAACAACACTCTACTCAATGACAACTTGAGCAAGGAAGAAATAAAGAAAAAAATTAAGGACTTTGTAGAGTTTAATGAAAATGAAGCCACAACATACCCAAACTTATGGGACACAATGAAAGCAGTCCTAAGAGGAAAACTAATAGCTTTAAGTACCTACAAAAAGAAACTGGAGAGAGCATATACCAGCAATTTGATAGCACATCTGAAAGCGCTAGAACAAAAAGAAGCAAATTTACCCAAGAAGAGTCAAAGGCAGGAAATAATCAAACTCAGGACTGAAGTCAACCAAATAGAAACAAGAAGAAGTATACAAAGACTAAACCAAACCAGGAGCTGGTTTTTTGAGAAAATCAACAAAATAGATAAACCTTTAGCCCGACTAATTAGAGGGCCCAGAGAAATTATCCTAATTAACAAGATCAGAAATGAAAAGGGAGATATAACAACAGACTCTGAGGAAATCCAAAAAATCATGATATCCTACTACAAAAGCCTATACTCAACAAAACTGGAAAACCTGGATGAAATGGACAATTTTCAAGACACATACCAGGTACCAAAGTTAAATCAAGATCAGATCAATGATCTAAACAGTCCCATATCTGCTAATGAAATAGAAACAGTCATTAATAGTCTTCCAACCAAAAAAAGCCCTGGACCAGATAGGTTAGTGCAGAGTTTTATCAGACTTTCAAAGAAGACCTAATACCAGTACTCCTCAAACTATTCCACAAAATAGGAACAGAGAGTACTCTACCCAATTCATTCTACGAAGCCACAATTACTCTTATACCTAAACCATACAGAGACCTAACGAAGAAAGAAAACTTCAGATGAATTTCCCTTATGAATATCGATGCAATTCTTGCAAACTGAATCAAAGAACACACTAAAATGATCACCCATCATGATCAAGTAGGCTTCATCCCAGGGATGCAGGGATGGTTCAATATACAGAAATCCATCAACATAATTCACCATATAAACAAACTCAAAGAAATAAAACCATATGATCATCTCATTAGATGCTGAGAAAGCATTTGACAAAATCCAACATCCCTGCATGATAAAAGTCTTGGAAAGATCAGGAATTCAAGGCCCATGCCTAAACATAGTAAAAGCAATATACAGCAAGCCAGTAGCCAACATCAAACTAAATGGAGAAAAACTTGAAGCAATCCCACTAAAATCAGGGACTAGACAAGGCTGCCCACTCTCTCCCTACCTATTCAATATTGTACTTGAATTCCTAGCCATAGCAATCAGGCAACAAAAGGAGATCAAAGGGATACGAATTGGAAAGGAAGAAGTCAGATTATCACTATTTGCTGATGATATGGTAGTATACTTAAGTGACCCCAAAAATTCCACCAGAGAACTCCTAAACCTGATAAACAACTTCAGCAAAGTAGCTGGATATAAAATTAACTCAAGCAAATCAGAGGCCTTCCTCTACACAAAGGATAAACAGGCTGAGAAAGAAATTACAGAAGGGAAACAACACCCTTCACAATAGTCCCAAATAATATAAAGTGCCTTGGTGTAACTCTAACTAAGCAAGTAAAAGATCCGTTTGACAAGAACTTCAAGACTCTGAAGAAGGAAACTGAAGAAGATCTCAGAAGATGGAAAGATCTCCCATGCTCGTGGATTGGCAGGATTAATATAGTAAAAATGGCCATCTTTCCAAAAGCAATCTACAGATTCAATGCAATCCCCATCAAAATTCCACTTCAATTCTTCACAGGCTTAGAAAGAGCAATTTGCAAATTCATCTGGAACAACAAAAGACCCAGGATAGCCAAAACTATTCTCAACAATAAAGGACCCTCTGGTGGAATCACAATCCCGGACCTTAAGTTGTACTACAGAACAATTCTGATAAAAACTGCATGGTATTGGTACAGTGACAGGCAGGTGTATCAGTGGAATAGAATTTAAGATGCAGAAATGGACCCATACACCTATGGTCACTTGATCTTTGACAAAGGAGCTAAAACCATCCAGTGGAAAAAAAAGACAGTATTTTCACCAAATGCTACTGGCTCAACTGGCGGTTAGCATGTAGAAGAATGCAAATCAATCCATTCCTATCTCCTTGTACAAAACTCAAGTCCAAAGAGATCAAGGACCTCCACAGAAAACCAGATACACTGAAACTAATAGAAAAGAAAATGGGGAAGAGCTTTGAGCACATGGGCACAGGAGAAAAGTTCCTGAACAGAACACCAATAGCTTATGCTCTAAGATCAAGAATTGACAAATGGGACCTCATAAAGTTGCAAATCTTCTGTAAGGCAAAAGACACTGTCAATAGGACAAAACAACAACCAACAAATTGGGAAAAGATCTTTACCAATCCTATATCTGATAGAGGGCTAATAGCCAATATATACAAAAAACTCAAGAAATTAGGCTCCAGGAACCAAATAACCCTATTAAAAAATGGGGTATATAGCTAAACAAAGAATTCTCAACTGACGAATACCAAATGGCTGAGAAGCACCTAAAAAAATGTTCAACATCTTTAGTCATCATGGAAATGCAAATCAAAACAACCCTGTGATTCTGCCTTACACCAGTCAGAATGGCTAGGATAAAAAACTCAGGTGACAGCAGATGCTGGAGAGGTTGTGGAGAAAGAGGAACAGTCCTTCATTGCTGGTGGGATTGCAGGCTGGTACAACCACTCTGGAAATCAGTTTGGCAGTTCCATGGGAAATTGGACATAATATGACCAGAGGACCCAGCTGTACAACTCCTGGGCATATACCCAGAAGATGCTCCAACATGCAATAAGGACACATGCTCCACTATGTTCATAGAAGCCTTATTTATAATAGCCAGAAACTGGAAACAACCCAGATGTCCCTCAACAGAGGAATGGATACAGAAAATGTGGTACATTTACACAACAGAGTACTACTCAGCTATTAAAAAAAATGAATTTATGAAATTCTTAGGCAAATGGATGGATCTGGAGAATATCATCCTGAGTGAATTAATCCAATCACCAAAGAACACACATGGTATGCACTCTCTGATAAGTGGAAATTAGCCCAGAAGATCCGAATACCCAAAATACAATTCACAAACCACAAGAAACTCAAGAAGAAGGAAGACCAAAGTGTGGATACTTTGACACTTCTTAGAAGGGGGAACAAAATACCATGGATGGAGTTGTAGACAAACTATGGAGCAGAGACTGAAGGAAGGACAATTCATAGACTGTTCTACCTGGGAATCCTTCCCACTTATAGATAATATCTATAAGATTCCACTTTAGGCTGTAAAAGGCATTGCCTGAATGCAGTCAGTGTATGTCCAGTAGCCAAGCGGCTGTCAACATCTAAGAGTCAGGTGGCGTCAACATCAGGTCACTGCATTTCCTTCCCTCAGCCGATAACTTCCACTCACGAGTCCAGGGTTAGGTTTGGCTCTTCCACTTAATCCCTTTCTGTCGCCACAGAGGCTACGTAACTGCTACTCAAAATTATGCTCTATTTCTGTGAAATCATTCTTATTGTCTTTATCAACTCTATATTTCTTTTTAGAACTCTGAAACAATATGAAAACATTAAAAATATTTTTAATATTGTCTTTCAAATACAATAACATTCTGATATATGATGTTAAGATAAGTCAGTTACTAGACAAATGATCTCCGTTTACATAATACATACTTTGTAAAGAGGTTTCACTGAATTTTTCTTTAGTAAGGTGAATTTCAACTGTTCTAAAAACAGTAAATTAGCTCATTACTAATGTGAATCCAAAGTATGTCCTTTATGAGATTATCTATAAGTCAAAAATAAGAAAATTAGGCAGATGGCTGTTAAAAATTATGCTAAGAGATACACTGAGCAGTAACTTTTTCATTTAACTTAACATCTGCTCAGTTTAAATTAGTTTAGTATAAAGGGCCCATTAACTAATTCATTAGATTGGCCAAGGCAAGACATTTAAACTACACAATAGGATTTCTAAAGCAGTTGGTTTTGCCATTCTTGATAATCTCTCTCTCCCTCCCTCTCTCCCCTCACCATACATACACACATACACACACACACACACACACACACACACACACACACACACACACACAGATGGTAGAGTATTCTGGATATTGGATTTCCTCCCCATAATCCTGTATAATTTACTGTTCACAATCTGCAGTGTTTTCAAAACTATGTATTAAACATGGTCAATTAGAGCTATCTGAGAATTATTTGGGGATCAAGCAGTGGTGGCACATGCCTTTAATCCCGGCACTTGGAAGGCAGAGTCAAGCAGATTTCTGAGTTTGAGGCCAGCCTAATCTAAAAAAAAAAAAAAGGAAGAAAAAGGAAAAAATTATTTGGGAACTTCAGGTGTTGTCCCAAGAAAACTAATGTTTAACTATTAAAAATGAAAATTCATATAAAAACACAACCGACTTAACACATGTGTTGAAAAATACTCAAGTTGTAACTCAATTCTGTACTTTCTCAAACATGACCAAGAAAAGAATTACAAGTAGTAATGCTGTGTCAAGAAGAAGAACTATGAACAGTGGGCTCGGGGAAGCTACACAGTATGACTGCACTGCATGTATGTGCAGAATTCAGCATGTACCAGCATGGGAAACTGGCTTGCACTGAGGTTTTCCAAGAGGTACTGAGTCTGCCAAGAGACATCTAATCTGTACTAACAGCTTGCTGTCTTCAGTACAGGCCTTCTTCATAATGTCTGTCACACTGCTCTTTGCAAAATCTCTTAGTATAAAAGAGTTTTCAGTACTCATAGGTAGGGCTATGATCGATGATGTGAGATTGAATCCATATGCACATTGAGTTTCATTTCATTGTCAAGAGTTTGAACAAGTTGTTGCATGGATGAAAGATGTCCAGATTCCAGCTTAGACCACATCACTTAAAAATATCACTGGCACATCATTTAAAGATATCTCAAATGCATCTGCTGACATACACTGGTTCTCAATCATGTTGCTCCAGAAGAAAACCATCATACGTGCATAAACCTTATTTTCTGGACCCCACTGCCAGATGCTAGGAGTCCACATGCAGAAAGAAGCAAAAGGATCTTTGCCAACAATTATTAAGCCTATTTATTAGTACTAGTTTGAAAGTTGACAGAAAGATACTGTGAATCTATAAATTGGTTGAGGGAGATAATTCCCTCCTTCACTGCAGATGTCTGGATACCGCTGGCTAACAACCTGCCTCTACCCTCAAGATACACAAATCTGAAACTTGAGCAGCGGCCCTGTGGCATACTGCACCTTTAATCTCTTTCACCACCCAGGTTGGCAGAGGCCTCACTATGGATCACTGCCAATGCCACCACCAGCAGAAGCAACAGGAGCCTCATATTAATTGAGACAGCCGCTCAAGCCAAGCTCCAGACTCTTCTTTACTTTCTTATCCAGAAACTACTCTTAAATGTTGTGCAAGACTTATTTCATAACTTCAAAAAAAAATTCCTTTCTTGAGGTCCCAAAGTTGGCTCTAACTCATTTTCTAATAATTTCTTCAAACTTTCTTTGCAAGTTAAGCATTAATCTGGAACTACCACTGTGCAGTTATTGCATTGTTTCCAAGATGGGAACACCCAGCACGCACCTGGGCCATTAGGACTGTACTGTGCCGTGCCCCATGCCTCAATTTTTAATTGTTTAGTAATCAAGGAACATCTAGTTTCACAGAATTCACCAGAGCAAAAGGAGAAAGAAATAAGAAAGTCAGATATAATAGAATAAATATGCACAAGGCCAACTGAACAACAGTCACACACAAATGAAATCGATACAGCCGTTGTCCAGGGCTAAGGGTAGGAGAAATGGGAACAACTGTTTTTTACAAAGAGCTGCCATGAGCTACTGAGATGTCTCCATCCTGGCCTACTGCAGGCAGTCCCTGTCATGGTATGCTGTCCCCGAGAAGTTATGTTTGTGGTAGACAGGAAAGCTATATTTTGATGGCTGTCTTCTTATCTTTGCAATGCCTTTGTGTGGCTACACATTCTTGAGGCTGTAGATAGGTTGCCCCCACTGTATAAAAAAACTAAAACATCAGAACATTTTCCTACACGTGTGCACTAACAAAGAAAGGTGTACCAACGATTTGGCTTCGTTAGAATGTCTTTTGCACCGTAATCTGAATATCCCCAATCATCTTGTGAGATTCTTCTGAAGAACCGTGGAAATAAGTTCCCTGAAAGGAGATCAGTCCATGAGTTGGGAGGGAAAAAGGGGGCCAACTTATTCATGACTGTCATCACCTACCAAAAAAAAAAAATATCTTTTAAATCCTCAATTGAAAACCATGGTATCGCCCCCAACTCTGTCTTGGAAGAGCCCGGTGAAGTATCCTTGGAGTGTTTGCTTTTGCAAAGCCATGAAGAGTGTCTCTCGAGCGAATTCATTAAAAAGCTGAACTTTTTTTTTTTTTTTCTCATTACAGGGAGACCAACGTGCCTAAAGACATTGTACAAATACTTAACGACTTAACAGGAGTTCAGTGACCAAAAAGGGAAACGTTACTCTATCTCTGCAAGATCAGGTCACGAAGTAGAAAACCAAACTATTGTGAAAAAAAAAAAAAACCGCCTTCCTATGGCAGCAGGCTATAAACATTAAATTAAATTACTTTGAGTATTTTATATCTTAAAAGCCTCTTCTTTTCTAATAGACCACAGAAAGGGATCTGGATGAAATGGGAGGTAGGGAAAATAGCAGGACCAGAAGGGAGGGAGGGGAAAATGGAATCAGGATGAACTCTACACGACCTAGGGCAGGCCCACTCGTCCCAAACCGACAGACCGCAAGGCTGCACCCGGAAGGCGGGTGCCGTAAAAGCCGAGCTCCCCCCCATCGGCGAGCCGCGACGAGGTCGTCCTGCTTTGCGACCGCGCAGGGCGGGAAAGTGCGGCGGGCGGTTAGAGTCCTCGCCCCGCCCCTTGCTCCGCAAGGTGGATCCAGCGCTGGGCGCCGTTTAACACCCACTCCGCGTCGCGGCTACCATGGAGGCGGCGGTGTGTACCGAGATCGAACCGGAGGATGGCGACAGCAGCTGCGGTGACGTGTGTTTAATGGACAA
>NW_022196899.1:9640892-9669335 GCF_008632895.1 Mastomys coucha
CTCCTCTCCGTCCTCCCAGCACCCCTGCACTGTCCGGGGCTCCTCTTGCTCCTCCTAGCACTGCCCTGGCTTCCTCCAGGCTCCCTCCGCTGAGCCCGGGTTCTTCCGTATCCTCTCGGCAGATCCTGGGGTTCCTTGCTCTACCCCTTCCCCATCCAGCGCAACCTGCGGTTCTTTCTGACCCGCCTGCCTGCCTGCCGAGCCCAGGCTTCCTCCTTCCCCTCCTCGGCTCCACTTTCGCTCCCCCGCTAGCTGTTGCTCTTCCTCATCATCCTTCCCTGAGCCTGAGAAGTGGCCCTAGCTAGGGCTTGCATCCCGGGCCAGCAGCACAACCAGCCTTCTCTATTCCCTGCTTCAGTTCTCATCCGTTTGTTTGTTTGTTTTAAGTTCTTTTGCATAAGACGCAGTCAGAAACATATCCATATACTTGTTGAAGATACCAGATGTAACTCTTACTGACCCTGTTTTATGTTGCCCAGACCGTTCACTGTTTTTGTTTTTCTTTTGTTTTGTTTTGTTTTCTGGCCCCCTGGATGTTCCATACTCTGTGAGCCCAGTTTACCAGTTCAAGCTAGACCCTTTCTTGATTTTTCACTGGACAGCTAGCTATTTTTTTCTGAGATCCAGGCATTTCCGTTACAATAGTCTGTCTTTGTTGAGGTGCCTGCTCTACTCCACCCGAGCCGTGGTATTTATAATATCGTGAAAACAGCTTACTCTCAGTCCTGATCTAAGGGGGCTGCCAACGAAGAGGTTTCTCCAAAAGAATGCTTACCTTATATTTAATAATGGTTACCACTTTGAGGATGAAGTCTGTGTGAATGTTATAGGTGTTGTTACTAATCACCACAGTAATTATGCAAGGTCGTTTTTTTTCTAATAAGCAGTGAATCTGAGAATTTGTATTTTAGGTACATTGTACGATTTGCAGTGCAACTAGTGAGCAATTAAATTCAACAGTATTGATTTCTGGTATGTTAGAAAACAGATTGCTATTAAGAACATATAGTAAGAGCACAAAATCTGTCCCTAAATAATTCTGTAAATGATAGACGCTAGATAATCGGCAAATACTTAAGGCACCTATAGAAATTGGTGTTTTGAGGTTTGCAAATGTTTCCTTGATGCCAGTTAATAGGTTTCCTGCAGCTTTATTTACTACCTAGCACAAAAATCTAGCACAGATGCCCTCGACATTGTTTGTCCTGGTCCAAACTCCTTTTAGCACCTCTGAGCAGTGCACTGTAGTTCCGTGAAAATAAGATTCTACTCTACAAGTTCTACTTAGAAGTGGTGATTGAGGGAGTAAAGAGATGATTTTTGTCAGAGAAAATGCGTTCCAGCTTGCAGGTAGAGAGGTTTTCCACCAGGAAGAGCCATAATTTGGTTGTTTTGTTTTGTTTTGTTTTGTTTTTAGAAACTACATTCTGGACTAACTAGCTATCATCGACAGTAAAGAAAATAATGTCAGGTCAATCTTGGTCTCTTTAATTGTCATAATTATACACCAACTGCTTAAATTTTTAAAATTGGGCTGGAGAGCACTGACTGCCCTTCCGAAGGTCATGAGTTCAAATCCCAGCAAGCACATGGTGGCTCACAACCATCCATAATGAGATCTGACGCCCTCTTCTGGTGTGTCTGAAGACAGCAACAGTGTACTTAGATATATTAATAAATAAATCTTTTTAAAAAAAGTTTGAAAATTAAAAAAATAGCTTTAAAGGTTGCAGTTGCTCATTTTTAGCTACCAGAAGAAGGTCAGTTTTCTCTATGCATGTTCCCCTTGATAAGTCTACCATATTCTAGTAGACGGCTGCACATCCAAGGACATTTGGGCAGCACATGTTGGTCTTGGTTATGAAAACAATCCAACCAAAAAGGGTACAAGTTAGGTAGGAAAGGAAGGGGGCCTGCGACAGATTGTTTTTTCTAAAGTGAGTAGAGCAAATATTCATTATAGTCATTCTACTTAATTAATTGTAACTGTTTGGTTATGCTTTTTAAATATGTTTTTACAACATCTTCTTTTATAGTATATCAGAGTTATCTTTAGATTCATCACTTCATGCCATCAATTTGCATTGTAATAACATCGCCAAGATCTCATCCATTGATCACCTTTGGAACCTACGCCATTTAGATCTGTCATCTAATCAAATAAGTCAAATTGAAGGCCTGAACACACTGACAAAGCTATGCACTTTAAACTTGTCCTGCAATTTGATCAGAAGAGTGGAAGGTTTGTAAACAGTTACATGCGGTGTTTTGTTAGAAAAAAAATGAAATATAAAATTATGTGTGTATTTTCTTTCAATGGATGGAATTAATAGAATCATAAACATTTGAAAATGGACGCTAGAACTACCTATGCAATTTTTTTCCCATTAAACTGTCCTTTTAAATAGGTAAATAACTCAAAAAATGGCAGTTGATTTCATTATCAATGTGAAACAATGCTGTTTCTTTAGACCTTATAAAGGCTATGTTCCTTTCCCCCCCATTTAGGACTTGAAGCACTGGTTAATCTGACAAGACTGAATCTGTCTTATAATCAAATAACTGATCTTAGTGGTAAGTACGTCTGCTTATACTTGTATAATGCTGACACTCTGCGGGCTGTGAGGATTTACCGCACTATTGGAAAACTTCAAAGAAGGGGGTTTTGACCAAACGTTTTATCTGAGCGATGTACTTCCATTCAAACTTTTGTTGCTGCCAACATAGTACCTGAGTGAAACCTAGAAATGAAGACAAGTGTGATCAGGAGCAGGAAAAGCTAACGTGAAGAATGCCTACTCTAGGGAGCTTCTGCCTAATCTCCAATGATTCCGCACTAGACTCACAAAGAAAGGGGCAGCTCCAGTAGAATGTCAGGTGGGACGGAAACTTTGGTGCCTTCTCATGTGTGGCTCCTGGTATGTGTGTCTATTGACTTGAAATCTGACAGTGGTACTGGATATTTAATTAAATGTTAATTTAGATATAAAAGCAACGAGTGACTACTACATTACACAATGTAGATATGAATGATTCCATCTGTTATTGTATCTTAAAACTTAAGATCAGTTTTGCATGTGCTCTACATGTCTAAGAAGATTTTGAAATTAATCCCTGTGTTTTACTAAGGTGATATAACTGATTTACAGCTTTTATAATTACTTGTTAGACGTAACAAAGTTTTACTAATTATCCTCATATGCTGTTTCTTTGCCTTAAAACATTTTTTTTTCCTGTTGCAGGGTTGATGCCCCTTCACGGACTAAAATATAAACTTAGATATATTGACCTACATAGTAATTATATAGATAGCATCCATCACTTACTCCAGTGTACAGTAGGATTGCATTTCCTGACCAATCTTATTTTAGAGAAAGATGGAGAAGGTAATCCTATCTGCCTTATACCAGGTATGGAACGGCTAATTAAATATATTACTGATACTTAAATGTGAAAACATTTATTTCCTGAAGTTATGACCCCTTCATTTTACTCTTACGTGTGTGTGTGTGTGTGTGTGTGTGTGTGTGTGTGTGTGTGTGTGTAGGAAAACATAGTTACAAAGAATTTATTGGAAGGAAACTAAATTGCTTCTATGTTTAAAGTATATAGGATTCTCTCCTGCTTGGTTGCTTGCTTTTCTCTCTCTTTCTCTCTTTCTCTCTCTCTTTCTCTCTCTCTCTCTCTCTCTCTCTCTTCTTTCTTTCTTTTTTCCCTGAGACAGTATCTCTTATAGCCTAGGCTGGCTTCAGATTTGATGTGTAGTACAGGGTAAGCGTGAACCTCCTCCTCTTCTTGACTGCTTTGAATTATAGTCACGCACCTCTGCCCAGTTAAATGGTCCTGTGAATTGAACCCAAAGTACCATGGGAATTGAACCTAAGGTGTCACGCACCTAGGCAAACACTCTACCAAGCAGGCTGCATTCCCAGCAGGGTGCATAGGTTGGTGGTGTTATTCCGATAGTTTATATATTTGATGGTGAATATTTCAAATTTTTATGACTGTGGTTTTGTGTTAGTTGGGGTTTTACTGCTGTGAAGAGACACCATGACCATGGCAACATTTCCTTGTTTTCCTTTCTCTTAATGTAGCCCAGGATGAAGGGAATACCTTTAATTGGGGCTGGCTTACAGTTCAGAGGTTTATGCCATTATACTCATGGCAGAAAGAATGGTGGCATGCAGGCAGGCATGGTGCTGGAGAAGGAGCTGAGAGTTCTACATCTGGACCCATAGGCAGCAGGAAGGGACTGTGAGCCACCCAGGGTAGAGCTTGAGCGTTTGAAACCTCAAAGCCCAGCTTTGGAGTGACACACTTCTTCCCCAAAGCCACACCCACCCCAAGAAGACCTCACCTCTTAATCATGCCAATGAACCTCTTAATGAACCTATGGTAGTTCATAGGGATTTTATTTTTATTCAAACCAGCACAGTTATATTCTAGTATTGTAATATTATGTCACCATAAAAAGAGGATGTAGAATATTTCTATCCACTAATGGGCCTTTATCCCCAGCTATACTAAGATAATCAAAAGCAAGCATTATTTATGTAAAAAGTAGCACCACCCTTTATATTACATATATATTTAAATATAGTATACCTATATATTAATATATACGACATCTAGAAGATTGCACAGAAACTCCTGATGATAGGACTTAAAAGAGGGAATGTGAATATTGGGGAAGCACTGTTTGGTAGCTTTTGAGTTTTATGCCATATGAATTCATTATATTATTAGTAAATGTGTCTTATGAAAGTTTAAACTTACAGGTTACCTTCCCAGCAGCCATGTTGTGCCTCATAACTATACATAACTGCAGCTCCACGTGACCTAATGCCCCCTTTTTACTTTACCATCACCAAGCATGCATGTGGCACATACATATAGAAGCAACACCCAAATGTATAAAATAAAGCTTAAAAAAAGTTCTAGCCCTGAACTCTCTCTTTTGGGGTTTTTCCAGCCACTTAATTGATCCTTTTGAGAAATATTTAGTATTGAAGTTACTTGAGTGGTTAGTGAGATGGCATAGATTGCCACCAAGCCTGATGACCTGAGTTCAGTTCCTGTGACCCCCCCCCCCCCATGTAAAAGAAAAGACTCCTACAAGTTGTCCCTTGATCTACACACATATAAAAAGGAAGGAATTGGTTGAGGGGTTAGAGAGATGGCATGATGGTTAAGAGCACTGGCTGCTCTTCCAGAGAATCTAGGTCATTGGTTGGGTACCAATGTAATGTCAATTTGACAGATTTCTCGTTTAAGTGTTCTGAAGAGAAGTGAATATATTTTTCTTCAATACATGATATATTGTATATCCTAATATTAGTGAGGTGTAATTAAGAAGAAAATATGAGATATTTCATTAATGTCTCACTATGGGGAATTCTGCCACTCTAATTACAATTTTGATTCATTTTATGATGGTCATATTAAACTAAGCAAAAGTCCCATTTATCTTCCTTCTCAGAGTAGAATGCATTTATAATCTTGAGGTAATCTTTCACACCATATGGTTCAGTGGTCTGACTATCAGGAATGGTGCCTGGGATGGGGCGAGACTGCCTTACCTCTTCTCTATTTACTGACTGCATGTTGAAGGAGCTGAGTTTGTAATGTTTACTCCCATTCAGACAATATACCTAGTAGCTTGGTTGGTTTTAGACATAATCTGTTACAGTGTTTATGCTTTGATTTTGAACTCTTTGTTTTCAAGGGTACCGAGCAATCATTCTCCAGACATTACCACAACTGAGGATCTTAGATTGCAAGAATATATTTGGTGAGCCAGTAAGTTTGGAAGAAATGAACTCATCACACCTACAATGCTTAGAAGGTCTTTTGGATAACTTAGTTTCTTCTGATTCCCCCCTGAATATAAGTGAAGATGAGGTAAAGTATTGGTGTTTTTTCTAAGAAATGATAGGCGTCAAGAGTTAATATATCAGAATAAGAGTTTTAAAGAACTTTGGTTTGTTTTTGTGTCATAGGTCATTGATAATATGTCACCACCACCAATGGACGCGTTGCCTTCTTTGAAGGAATTTACAAGTACACCAGAAGAAAATGTTTTGGCCTCACTTTTATCTGTGTGTCCATCTTCTGAACCAGAAAAAAGTAATCATGCTAGTGATTTTCAGAATGAGGTGAAACTTCAGAAATTAGATGATCAAATCCTACAGCTTCTCAATGAAGTAATTTATTTTTATTTTATTGAAGAAAAATTCAGATGTTATCCCCTTTCCAGGTTTCCCCTCCAGAAATGCCCTATCCCGTACTCCCTCTCCCTACTTCTATGTGGGTGATCCTCCACACCTTGCACACCTTGATTCCCCTATATTGGGGCATCAAGCCTTCGCAGGACCAAGGACCTCTCCTACCATTGATGTCCAACAGGGCCATCCATCATCTGCTACATAAGCAGCTGGAGCCATGGGTCTTTCCATGTATACTCTTTGGTTGGTGGTTTAGTCCCTGGGAGCTCTGAGGGGTCTGGTTGGTTGATGTTGTTCTTTCTATGGGTTCCAAAGCCTTTCAGCTCTTTCAGTCCTTTCTCTAACTCCTCCATTGGGGACCATGTGCTCAGTCCAATGGTTGGTTGCTAGCATCTGCCTCTGTATTTGTCAGGCTCTGGTAGAGCCTCTCAGAGACAGTGATAGCAGATTCCTGTCAGCATGCACTTCTTGGCACCCACAATAGCATCTGGGTTTGGTGTCTGTGGATGGATCTTAAGGTAGGGCAGTCTCTACATGGCCTTTCCTTCAGTCTCTGCTCCACACTTTGTTTCCATATTTCCTCCCTTTAGTATTTTGATCTCCCTTCTAAGAAGGAGTAAAGCATCTATACTTCTTGAGCTTCATGTGGTCTATGAATTTTATCTCAGGTATTCTGAGCTTTTGGTCTAATATCCACCTACCAGTGAATGTGTACCATGTGCATTCTTTTGTGACTGGTTACCTAATTAAGCATGATATTTTCTAATTGCATCCCTTTGCCTAAGAATTTCATGAACTCATTGTTTTTAATAGCTAAGTAGTACTCCATTGTGTAAATGTACCACATTTTCTGTATCCATTCCTCTGTTGAAGGCCATCTGGGTCGTTTCCAGCTTCTGGCTACTATAAATAAAGCTGCTATGAATATAGTGGAGCGTGTGTCCTTGTTATATGTTGGAGGATCTTTTGGGTATATGCACAGGAGTGGTATAGCTGGGTTCTCAGGTCGTACTATGTCTAATTTTCTGAGTAACCACCAGACTGATTTCCAGGGTGGTTGTACCAGCTGGCATTCCTACCAACTATGGAAGAGTGTTCCTTTTTCTTCACACTCTTGCCAGCATCTGCTGTCACCTGAGTTTTTGATCTTAGCCAATCTGACTGGTGTGAGGTGGAATCTCAGGTTGTTTTGATGACTAAAGATGGTGAGCATTATTGTGGAGCCATTCAATACTCCTCAGTTGAGAATTTTTTGTTTAGCCCTATACCCCATTTTTAATAGGGTTATTTGGTTTTCTGGAGTCTAACTTCTTGATTTCTTTGTATATATTGGATATTAGCCCTCTATCAGATGTAGGATTGGTAAAGATATTTTCCCAATCTGTTGGTTGCCATTTTGTCCTATTGACAGTGCCCTTTGCCTCATAGAAGCTTTGCAATTTTATGAGGTCCCATTTGTTGATTATTGATCTTAGAGCATAAGCTATTGGTGTTCTTTTCAAGAAAATTTCTCCTGTACCCATGTGTTCAAGGCTCCTTCCCACTTTCTTTTCTGTTAGTTTCAGTGTATTTGTTTTTATGTGGAGATCCTTGATCCACTTGGGCTTGAGCTTTGTGCGAGGAGATAAGGATTGCATTCTTCTGCATGCTGGCCTCCAGTTGAACCAGCACCATTTGTTGAAAATGCTGTCTTTTTCTTTTTTTCCACTGAATGGTTTTACCTCCTTTGTCAGACCAAATGACCATAGATGTGTGAGTTCATTTATGTGTTTTCAACTCTGTTCCATTGATCTACCTGCCTATCACTATACCAATACAATGCAGTTTTTATCACTGTTGCTTTGTAGTACAGCTTGAGATCAAGGATGGTGATTGCCCTGGAAGGTTTTTATTGTTGAGAATAGTTTTCACTATCCTAGTTTTTTTGTTATTCCAAATGAATTTGCAGGTTTCTCTTTCTAACTCTATGAAGAATGGAGTTGGAGTATTGACAGGGATTGCATTGAATCTGTAAATTGCTTTCAGCAAGATGGCCAATTTTACTATATTAATCCTGCCAATCCATGAGCATGGGAGATCATTCCATCTTCTGAGATCTTCGATTTCTTTCTTCAGAGACTTGAAATTCTTGTCATACAGATCTTTCACTTGATTGGTTAGAGTCACACCAAGGTATTATATTATTTGTGACTATTGTGAAGGGTGTCATTACCATAATTTATTCCTCAGCCTGTTTATCCTTTGAGTAGAGGAAGGCCACTGATTTGTTTGAGTTAATTTTATATCCAGCCACTTTGCTGAAGTTGTTTATCAGGTTTAGGAGCTCTCTGGTGGAATTATTGGGGTCACTTAAATATACTATCATATCATCTGCAGATAGTGATATTTTGACTACTTTCTTTTCAATTTGTATTCTTTCGACCTTTTGTTTAATTGCACTGGCTAAGACTTCTAGTACTATATAGAATATGTAGGGAGAGAGTGGGCAGCCTTGTCTAGTCCCTGATTTTAGTGGGATTGCTTCAAGTTTCTCCCCATTTAGTTTGATGTTGGCTACTGGTTTGCTGTATTTTACTATGTTTAGGTATGGGTCTTGAATTCCTGATCTTTCGAAGACTTTTATCAGGAAGGGATGTTGAATTTTGTCAAATGCTTTCTCAGTTTCTAATGCCATGATCAAGTGGTTTTTTTTGTTTTTTGAGTTTGTTTATGGAGTGGATTATGTTGATGGATTTCTGTATATTGAACCATCCCTGTATCCCTGGGATTAAAGCCTACTTCATTGTAGTGAATAATCATTTTGTTGTATTCTTGGATTTGGTTTGTGAGAATTTTATTGAGTATTTTTGCATTGATATTCATAAGGAAAATTGGTCTGAAGTTCTTTTTCTCTGTTGCATTTTTGTGTGGCTTTGGTATCAGCATAACTGTGGCTTCATAGATCAAATTGGGTAGTGCTCCTTATAGTTTGAAGAATATTGGTATTAGGTCTTCTTTGAAGGTCTGATAGAATTCTGCATTAAACCCATCTGGTCCTGGGCTTTTTGGTGTTGGGAGACTTTTAATGAGTGCTTCTATTTTTTAGGGGTTGTAGGAGTGTTTAAATGGCTTATCTGATCCTGATTTAACTTTGGTACCTGGTATCTGTCTAGAAAATTGTCCATTTCATACTGATTTTCCATTTTTGTTGAATATACGTGTGTGTAGTTGGATCTGATGATTTTTTTGGATATCCTCGGTTTCTGTTGTTGTGTTTCCCCTTTTATTTCTGATTTTGTTAATTTAGATACTGTCTCTCTGCCCTCTGGTTAGGCGTTCATTTATCTTATTGATTTTCTCAAAGAACCAGTTCCTGGTTTTGGTGATTCATTGTATAGTTCTTTTTGTTTCTACTTGGTTGATTTCAACCCTGAGTTTGATTATTTTCCTGCCTTCTACTCCCCTTGGGTGTATTTGCTTCCTTTTGTTCTAGAGATTTCAGGTGTGCTGTCAAGTATGCTCTCTCCAGCTTCTTTTTGGAGGCACTCAGACCTAAGTCTTTCTCTTAGCACTGCTTTCACTGTGTCCCATAAGGTTGAATATGTTGTGCCTTCATTTTCATTAAATTCTAAAAAGTCTTTAATTTCTTTCTTTATTTCTTCTTTGACCAAATTATCATTGAGTAGAGCATTGTTCAGCTTCCCTGTATGTGGGCTTTCTGTTGTTTTTGTTCTTATTGAAATACCAGCCTTAATTTTTGGTGATCTGATAGGATGCATTGTATTATTTCAATCTTTTATCTGTTGAGGCCTGTTTTGTGACTGATTGTATGGTCAATTTTGGAGAAACTACCATGAGGTCCTGAAAAGGTATATCTTTTTATTTTAGGATGAAATGTTCTATAGATATTTGTTAAATCCATTTGGTTCATAACTTCTGTTAGTTTCACTGTGTCTCTGTTTAGTTTCTGTTTCCATGATCTGTCCATTGATGACAGAGGGGTGTTGAAGTCTCCCATTATTATTGTGTGAGGTGCAATATGTGCTTTAGTAAGGTTTCTTTTATGAATGTAGGTGCCCTTGCATTTGGAGCATAGTTGTTCTGAATTGAGAGTTATTCTTGGTAGATTTTTCCTTTGATGAGTATGAAGTGTCCTTCCTTATGCTTTTTGATAACATTTGGTTGAAAGTTGATTTTATTCAATATTAGAATGGCTAGTCCTGCTTGTTTCTTGGGACCATTTGCTTGGATTTTTTTTCCAGCCTTTTACTCTGAGGTAATGTCTGCCTTTGTCACTGAAGTGTGTTTCTTGTATACAGCAAAATGCTGGGTCCTCTTTCTATATGTAGTCTATTCGTCTATTTCTTTTTACTGAGGAACTGAGTCCATTAATGTTAAGAGGTATTAAGGAAAAGTGATTGTTGCTTCCTGTTATTATTTTTTTGTTGTTGTTAGAGATAGAATTATATGTGTGTGGCTATCTTCTTTTGGGTTTGTTGAAGATTACTTTCTCAGTTTTTCTAGAGTTTCTCTCCTTGTGTTGGTGTTTTCCATCTATTATCCTTTGTAAGGCTGGATTTATGGAAAGATATTGTGCAAATTTGGTTTTGTCATGGAGTATCTTGGTTTCTTCATCTAATTGAGAGTTTTGCTGGGTATAGTAGCCTGGGCTGGCATTTGTGTTCTTGTAGGGTCTGTATGACATCTGCCCAGGATCATCTGGCTTTTTTAGTCTCTGGTGAGAAGTCTGGTGTAATTCTGATAGGCCTGCCTTTATATGTTACTTGACCTTTTTCCCTTACTGCTTTTAATATTCTTTCATTGTTTTGTGCCTTTGGTGTTTTTATTATTATGTGACGGGAGGAATTTCTTTTCTGGTCCAGTCTATGTGGAGTTCTGTAGGCTTCTTGTATGTTCATGGGCATCTTTTTCTTTAGGTGATGAATATTTTCTTCTATAATTTTGTTGAAGATATTTACTGGCCCTTTGAGTTAGGAATCTTCCCTCTCTTCTATACTTATTATCCTTAGGTTTAGCCTTCTCATTGTGTCCTGCATTTCCTGGATGTTTTTGGTTAGGAGCTTTTTGCTTTTTGCATTTTCTTTTACTGTTTTGTCAATGTTTTCTATGCTATCTTCTGCCCCTGAGATTCTCTCTTCTATCTCTTGTGTTATGTTGGTGATGCTTGCATCTATGATACTTGATCGCTTTTCTTGGTTTTCTATCTCCAGGGTTGTCTCCCTTTGAGATTTCTTTACTGTTTCTACTTCCATTTTTAGATCCTCGTTGGTTTTGTTCCATTCCTTCACCTGTTTGGTTGTGTTTTCCTGTAATTCTTTAAGGGATATATGTCTTTCCTTTTTAAGGGCTTCTACCTGTTTACCTGTGCTCTCCTGTATTTTTTTAATGGAGTTATTTATATCCTTCTTAAAGTCCTCTATCATCATCAGGAAATGTAATTTTAAATCAAAATGTTGCTTTTCCCGTTTGTTGGGGTATCCAGGACTTGCTGTGTTGGGTGACCTGGGTTCTGATGATGCCAGGTAACCTTGGTTTCCGTTGCTTAGTTTCTTGTGCTTACCTATCAACATCTGGTTACCTCTAGTGTTAATTAGTCTTGCTGTCTCTGACTGGAGCTTGTCCCTCCTTTGGGCCTGTGAGTCTGTGATCTTAGGTGTGTCAGCACTCCTAGGGAGACTAATTCTCTCCTGGTGGGATTTGGGTAGACAGGGCAGGCTATAGGACAGCCTCTGCTCTGGGGTGCAGATTTGGGTGGGGATGGCTGTAGGACAGCTTCAGATCTGGGGCGCAGATGGAGTCCGGAGAGTGCTCTTAGGGTTCTACAGTGCTGGTGTTCTATTAATTTGATTTGACTTAAACTCTAATTTTGTCTGTGAAGTTCACATTTCATTTGCTTTTAGAAACTGCCTTGTATTGCCTCTGGTTTTCAGCCCAAAAGTTTTAACCGTGTATACCTGGCAGTCACAATTTCTCCATCATAAGCTGATAGTCTCAGGTTGAAGCCTGTGTCACTCTGGGCCATTTTGCTATACTAGTCTTACCTTTTATTTACACTTCTGACATCTTTAAATAGTTTTTTCTTTTACTGGTTTTTTTTTTCTTTTTCATTTTCCCAGAATTGAGTTACTAAAAGCTCTTCTCCCACGCCTTTTTCTCCTGTGCCACAACTGGTTTTCTTGTTTTCAGTTTCAAAGATACATAATTTATAAATCTTCAATCTTCTAAAGTATCCTCATATTTAAGAAGGCATTAAATTTTCATTAGTTATACTGAGCAGAACTTTTAACAGACTTTCTTTCTTTTTTTTTATATTCTAGACTAACAATTCCTTAATCGAAAATGTTCCTGAGAAAGACCTCAGACAAAAAAGAGACACAGATATAACTTCTGAGAGTGACTATGGAAACAGAAAAGAGTGCAGCAGAAAAGTTTCCAGAAGAACAAAGATCCCATACTATGCCAGAACTATTCAAAGTATTAAGCACCACAATAAAAACAATGGCGCTCTTGTAAGGTATTTGCTTTGGTCATAGTAGGTCCAAATGAGGCACACAGTTAGTAGTGCCTAAGGAGTCAGTTAGTAGTGCCTAAGGAGTCAGTTAGTAGTGACTGGCTTCCTCCTTGCTGTTTCATGATGATAAACGTCTCAGTTTACTACTGACATCAAAGATTTTTTTCCTTTTTATGGTGGGAGCTCAGATTTGGTCAGCTCTTGGCCCCTCATGTCCTCCATTTCTGCATCCATGGATTCAACCAGCCTCTCATCCAATAAAATCAAACTAAGAATTACGTCTTTACTAGTATAAACTATTTACTAGGTTTAAAATTATTTGCTTTTGATTGAACATTCACAAACTTTTTCTTGACATTATCTCTTAAATAATAAAGTATAATAAATGAGCTTTATTAGGTATTGTGGCAGATGTGATAATTGGATATTAAAATTTGTCTACAGTTTAATATATACTCAAATGTGTCATATATAAAAATGCTATACCGTTTTATGTAGTAAAACATACAGCATTTAGAGACTTTGGTGTTTGCATGTGGTTCTGCACCCAATCCCTGCAGAAGCTTGAGAATGGTATACTCATAAATGGTTGTTTTCTCCTTGAGAAATTAATGTATAATACCAAACAAAAGGCCACTATAGAGTGGGAAGTAAAGCTGATAAACTTGCGTTTACTTGACTAATTTCTACTCTGTCTGTAGGCAGATCTAAGTGGAAGGCCAAAACCTCGTTAAACAGTACAACGAAGCCAGGATCAGAGGCAGACAAAATGATTATTTTTTGACATGCAGATGTAGCAATCTAATGTCTATATTTTCATAGCTGGGGTATAAACCATGATAGTTGTTAAGAAAAGAATGTACCTCAGAATATGTAGCATCTACTTTTTGCCTGCATAATTCTTTTTTAAATGTACTCATTAGTTATTTCAACTCTTCTAGTGATCCATGTATAAAATTTCATGTATTTAAAAAATCACTCATTCCTTTTTAGTTAGGATATGCCCAAGAATTTGACTACTGATAGAGTCTGTTTACTCTGGTATATTGTGTCAATTTTAAACTTTTAAGCACCATAGGGTAATTAAATCATTTTTTCAAATTTCTCTATTATATAGTTATAGTATATTTCATCTTGAATGTGTCGAACACTACACATATAAAATGATTACCTTTTTTAAAACTCTTGAGGCTCTAAATAGTGAATCAGCAAATCACATCCCTTATAAAAATTCATGAATTTTATAACTTTCTTAGTTAACTATTACTTAATACATTTTTTTTGTTCAAACAATTATTTATTGTATGGTATAGGTGTTTTACCTGCATATATGTCTGCACCATGTCTTAGTGCCTGCGAGTGACAGAAGAGGGCATCAGCTCCCCTGGGACTGGGTTACAGATGCTTATGAGTTGCCATGTGAGTGCTGGAAACTGAACCCAGTTTCTTTGGAAGAGTAGCCAGTAGGCTTTACTATTGAGCCATCTCTCCAGTCCTTTAATTAATATATTTTTTAAATACTAGATATGTGGGTACAGGTGTTTGTATTGGAAAACATAAACTGTATTTTTGATTATTTTCTGTCTTTTACTCTTTGCAGTTGTAATCGTAAAATGAGACAGCCTTACTTTAGAGATTTATACGTAAGATCATCTTTAGTAAACTGCAATAACTTAAGAGACTTAGATGAGCAGAAAACTGACACAATTAAAGTAGACAAAAGTCTCTCGGACGACAGCACTTATCGGGTATGGCTTAGGAAATTAAGAAGACTTAATAATCTTTGATTTCAGTACAAAGTCCTAGAAAGTTAACTAATTTTTTATGAGCAGTAAATGTTGTTTGTAGTTTTATCAGAGTAATGAAAATTAGCTAATTTTACCCTTCTCAGTTTCCAGATTTTGTGTAATATTGCTGTTTTTATATTAGCTAGATCAGTTGAAATGACATTACATTAGGAAAATTCCAGTTCCTGTTTCCCAAACTGATAGTTCCTGCTTTGAGGGGGGGATGCTGGAACTCTTAAAATAACAAAATAAATCTATATGTTTTCTCAAAGAAGTATTCTTTGTACTGTCATGTTAGTTGTCCTGAAACCAAGTTTTGGAAAAGGATTCAGAGATGCTAAAATTATTTCAAAAATTTAAGACTCGCTTGAATATATGAGTTAGCTTGCCCTCATTTTACATGTTACAATACTGGTTATTATATTCTACTATGTACTGTAAAAAATGTAATCTAATAATAGAATTACTTTCTATAATTGTCATGACAGTACCAACTAAACCAACTAGCACTCATTTGAAATGATTGTGTACCTAGAAATATCTACTCTCTTCTGTGCACTTTATGTCCATTACTGTAATTCTCATTGTGCCTTTTTACAATAAGTAACTGTAAAAAAAAAAAATGAAACAACTGGGGCAGTGAGAAGTTTGTTGACTTTTTCCAAGTTCATGAAGCATTGCTGTTTTCATTTTAGTCCCTCGTGCAACAGTTAGACCAAGAGAGAGAAATGAGGTGGAAAGCCGAGCAGACGGAAAACAAACTTATGGATTATATTGATGAGCTGCATAAGCAAGCAGATGAGAAGAAAGATGTTCACAGCCAGGCTCTCATCACCACAGATAGGTAAGGCAAAAACATGACTCTAAATCCTGCAGAAGAGGGGCGGGAAGGACCTTGATCAGAGGAGCCAAGGACATCCCAAGAACACCCACAGAATCAACTAACTTGGGCTCATAGAGGGTCACTGCACTGATAAGCAGGGAGCCTGCCTGAAGCTGAGCTAAGTCCTCTGCATATGTCACTGTGGGACGTGTTTCCTCCTACTGGGTTGCCTTGTCCAGCCTTGATACGAGGGAGATGCCTAGTCTTTCTGGAGTTTGGTATGCTGTGTTTGGTTGATCTATCCCTGGGAGGCCTGCCCTTTTCAAAAGAGTGGATGGAGGAGGGGCACAGGGTGGAGAGGAAGGTGGATAAACAGGGCTCTGGATATAATATATGAGAGAGTAAAGTAAGAAAAAAATAAGGGAAGATATGAGCCTAAAGATGTCTCTCAGAGCATTAAGATTACTGGGCTTGGAATAGGAATGCCTTGATTTAAAGTAGTGATAGGAAAATGCATATGTGACTTTCATTTGATTTCAAGATTTAGTGCTTTGGTGGGGGATAACATGCTTTGTAGAGTGCCCTATTTGTCAAGAGGGCTGGCATAGGCAAGTTTCTCTAGAAGGTGTATAAATCCTAGACTCTGTTAACATATTCATTTCCTGTGTTAGCCTCGATACCACAAGGCCAAGTTCCTTCATTCTTTTCTTACCTTTTTCTTTTCTATTCAGTCTCATATTTGCCTAAGGAGTTCTTCACTCCAATATATTCTTATTCCATTGTGTGAAGATACATTGTAGTAATCCCCTCCCGTTTGATTTCTGTAGTTAATTGTTAAATTATCCCTTTCTTCAAGTAGTTACTGTGTTTCAGGAAATACTTTTTGGTTCCATTTTTTCTTATCTTTAAGGGAACACTAGGTCTCCAGACTTGGTATTGCCCATAACTAGGATCTTGGAAGTTTTAGTTCAATTTTGTGTCTATAGAGTGAATAATTCCTCTTATAAGAGCTCATGTGAATATTAAATTGAGGTTAACAGTTTCCAGCCCGATCCCTCATTTATTTTATACATTTGGTTGTATGATACCGATACTTAAAGAAAACAGAAAAATGCATCCCATACCTGCCTTTATATGTTGTACCTGTGTGATGTGAGAAAAAGAAGCCATGGTACATAAATATGTTCACTGTGAAAATCACTAGAACTGCATATTTTGGTGCATTCTGCTCTTATGTGAGTCCATCTGCCACCATCTGTGATGGCTGAATAGGTATGCCCCATATCCCATGTACGAATGCTAGGCCCATGGGGAGTGGCACTTTTAGGAGGTGTGGCCTTGTCAGGGGACACGTGTCACTGTAGGTACAGTCCTTGAGGTCTTGTGTGCTCAGGCTATGCCCAGGATGGCACACAGTCTCCTGCTGCTGCCCATGGATAAAGATGTAGAACTCTAAGCTCCTTCAGCACCATATTGGCCCGTATGCTGCCATGCTTCCTGACATGATAATGGGCTAAAACTCTGAAACTGTAAGCCAGCCCTAATTAAATATTGTCCTTTATAAGAGTTGCCTTGGTCATAATGTCTCTTCACAGCAATAAAGAAAGAAAGAAAGAAAGAAAGAAAGAAAGAAAGAAAGAAAGAAAGAAAGAAAGAAAGACACCATCTTTATTTGTGTTTGAGGGATCACTGTCTCGGAATGGACAGAAGAAAATCTTGGTCAGGAAATGAGAGAATGGCATAAGAAGGGGCCTAGTACTCAAACTTCCTCAGACTAGCCCCATTCCATGACAGGTTTATAAAGATCCCAGGAGACATCACAAGGAGACTGTAGAAGACAGGATTCCTCTTCAGAATGAAGCAAAGCTTGTTTTTATTAAATGGTATTTCCCTTTGCATTGTAATTGAAATTCCTTTTAGTGTTGGCATACTTTTTGTTTGGATATGTTGAGTTTTTCAGGCAATGTCTCACTATGTAGCTCTGGCAGACCAAGAACTCAGAAGAGATGCCTTCCAGGTATCTGGAATTAGAGGTGTGCACCACCATGCCAGTTTGACATTCTTGATCTTTTAGTTTTGGCTATATGCAAATAGTTTTTGCTTTATTTCACAGTATAGATATTAACTGTGGTTTATTAGAAAAAATATGGTAACTGCTCACCAGATTGAATTTGAACATAGCCCCATGCTCCTTGCTCTCTTGAACAGTCAGTCTTGGTTGTTCTGACCCTTCTTCTATCCATACCCATGTTTGTTTGGGTATAAAATCTTGAGTTAATGCCTCCCAGCTCTTGATGTTCTTGTGTGTGTCTTGAATCCATTGCCCTGGATACCAAGTCTTTGACAGCTAGATGCTACCCTCTGAGTAATGTTAGGTCAGAAAAGTCAGTCTCATTTAGTATGTTTATTTTTTTAACCTCCTTGGATTTTATTGATCCTAGTCAGTTACCGAAAGTGACTTTCCTATATTTCTCATAGGTGTTTTCAGGCTAGCCCATCCTGAGGAAGAAGCATCTTGTGTCTTAGTCTGTATTCTTTGCCTTAGTAACTGGTGTGCCATGAATATTCTGTCTGCTACCAAAACTAGAAATAATTGTTCTGTTTCTTCTATCTCAAAGCTAGTTGGTATTGATATCTTCTCGATTTTGTTTTTCTTAAAGTACCTATCTCCTCTTGTATCCTAAAACTGTACCCTTGGCTTAAGATTTACAACTTAGATAATTATTTAAGTCTTACTTACCTACAATCCTCCTCTATTATTTTTTCATGTCAACCTGGAATTGACTGAATAAAGGAAGACTATTTTGAAAACTGTTCTCATTAAAGACAAAAGGGAAGGCAATAAGAATTGAAGAAATTATCATCGTAGAGCAGTTGATGGATACATACATATATAACACGTGTGTGTGTGTGTGTGTGTGTGTGTGTGTACATATACCCTAGAAATTACAGTTGGTAAACATTGAACTATTTTAGCTCAGTAGTTAATTCATGAGATTCTTCCACAAACTAGAGTTATATCAACCATTTAGCTGCTTCTTGTACTTGGAAAAGATGTGAACTGATAGCCCAAGCTAATAATATAATAACTTGTCACATTGACTGGCTCAGAGGGTGCACATATAAACTAAAATGAACTAATCTAAGCCTCTTATGGCTCTTCTAAGTTGAGTTAAGCAAAGATTGTTCCTGTTGTGACTGTTAGAACGTAAACCCAGGGCTTGCAGGATGGCTTAGTGGATAAAGTCACTTGCCACACAAGCCTTACAACCTGAATTCAATTCTAGAACCCACAATGAAAGGAGAGACCCGTGTATGAAAATCGTTCTCTAGCCTCCGTGCATGCACACGTGTCCACACACATACAAATGCAAATAATAAATAAAAAGTTTAAAAGAATATGAACCCAAGTGTGTTTGTGCCTTGCCCTTAACTGCTTGCCACATTACAAATATAAAGACACACTAGGAAAAGCTGAATCCAGTTCCTGAGATCTAACTCTGTGGTGTAGAATCCTAATGGGATTCAGTGCTTGGTTTCAGCGATGTCTCAGAAGAGTACCAGCCAGTCTAAGTTTGGTTATGTATACCAGTAAATTTTCCCCATTTATTTACGGAAGTTAAGTTTTCAGTTGCAAGCAAAATATGCTAGCACACACCAAGCTTGGATGAGTACTGTGGTCTGGGGAAGATGTGAGGAAGTCAGAACTGTCCAGCTATTCATACAACACTTACATCTCACAGCTTTAGAGATTCCAAGTCACTTTTCTCTGCTTGACATTGAACTCTTTGAGGACAATGACTATAGCTTATTTATACTGAATGCATTTTAAAAATTCACATCTAGCTCAAACCTGAAATGCACTAGGGGTAAACTGGTGCTATGGAATAATAAAAGTTTATATAAATTTCTTTAGTTTATGATGAATGTTTTTCCTTTACAGGAAAATGTTATTTTTAGGGTTGGGACAAAGGCATATACTGCTTTGTAGGGTTTTTTTTTTTTTTTTTTTTTTTTTTTTTTTTTTTTAGTATAATTAGAGTTTGACAATTCTTCAGATATTGATCATTGTTTTAAGCCTTAACATTGATTACAATTTTCATTATTTTTAAATGTGTAACATTATTATTATTATTATTATTATTATTATTATTATTATTATTATTATATAATTTATGCTCCAGACTAAAGGATGCTATTTTTAAGGAGAGACATTGCAAAGCTCAACTTGAAATTGTAGTTCACAGACTTCAAAATGAAGTTAAGAAACTAACTATTGAATTAATGAAAGCGCAAGATCAACAAGACGATCACATCAGACACCTGAGAACCCTGGAAAGGGCACTGGAAAAAATGGAGAAGCAGAAAACGCAGCAGCAGCAGGCACAGGTATCCTGGAGTGGATCAGTGATGTGTATGAATGGATTGATGACTCCCCCTAAAACTAATTACTACCATAGTAAGCTCAAAAGATGCCAGGCTATATGCAGAAATTAAGTCACTGTCATTTTTAATATCGCAATCATGCAGCCTGTGGATTACATCTTTATTCTACCAACACTTATATAAAGAATTGTAAGAGTTAGTAGAAATGTTACAGGGAGATAGGTCCATGTTTTTGAGAGAAAGCTTTCAGATCTGTGGGGTACTTGAAAGACTTTCAGTTTCATGCTATTGACATGGAATTCCTGTCAAAAATTTATGAAAATCAGCAGGACAATTGATGCTTCTACGTTGGCAATGCAATTCTTAATTCAGTAAAGTTTGAAAACAGCTTAGTTGTTAGGCCATGCGATTTAATGAACATTTAGAGGAACTGGTATTAAAATTTAGAGGGACAGTTACTGGGGCAGCCATGAAGCTTTGAGATAGGCCAGTCTTTCTGAGTAAGGACTTTCCCATTTTCTTTCCTGTTTTTGTTTCCCATCCTTTCAGGTCCTGGCCTGAGTCTGGCCATGCCATGTATCCCTAACACTTTCAGCTTCAGCACTCCCCAGAGTTAACCTCACTCACCATGCAGCCGGCCTGCCTCCTGCCTGACCTCCAGGCCTAACACTTGAGACATAATAACTCCTTTAATTTATTCTCTTCCTGTTCTCCATCTTCCTCCTTCAGAAAGCTGAAAGATCTCCAGCTGAAAGATCTCAGGGTTTACCTGCCCTGTGGCTTTCTTCTAAACTAATGAAACTGCTCTTAGCCTTTAAACAAAGCGACCAAATGGAAACTAGAAGCAGGGGCATGGCTGTGTAAGAGCTGTGGCCATGTGTACTTCACTAAGATGAAGCTAGGGCCTGGCTAAGGATGAGAACTAGAAGCAGGGGCATGGTTGTGTAAGCTCTGACCATGTGTACTTCACTCAGATGAGACTGATTCAAGAGGTGGAGCTCAAAGCCTCAGCTGCTGATCGAGAAATAAACTTACTGCGAACGTCTCTTCACCAAGAAAAGCAGCAAGTGCAACAACTTCATGAACTTCTGGCATTGAAAGAGCAGAAACACTGGTGAGTGAACATGTATCAAGACAATACTAACATTTAAAAGTATAAAAGGGAGTTCCTGGCTCTTTCCTCGATCTCCCTCACCCAGTGATTGACCATTGGTGAAACCTGGCAGGATTAACCTGTGGAGGGCAGGCACGATGGCTTAGCCCCCAAGCTTGGAGTGTGTGGTTCCTGGGATCCACATGATAGGAAGAAAGCCAACTCCCATATGTTGCCCTGTGCCTTCAATGCATGACACACCTAAAGGTAATCTATCAATTGGTAAAGTGAGAGAAAGATTAAAATCAGAATTAACTCTTGAAAAATACTGTGTTTGCGTCTGTATTAGATTCAGCCCTATAGAAATAGCTAGGAGCTAAAAACCAAATATGTGACTTTAGTGTCAATGTGAAACGGGCTTGTAATAATGCACTTTGTTTTTATATTTCTTCCAACTTGACCAAAAATGGCTCATCATATAGAGAGGAAGCCATGCTAATTGACTTCCAGATAACTCTTTGTAAAATTAACCAGGATTTATTCTGCTACAACAGTAGACTATAAACTTTATCTACCTAAGTACTATTTCTGTGAATTAAAAAAAGAAACTTATTTTTCATTAAGGTTGGGAAATGCAAAAATATTAATAGCTATTTAAAGACCATTGAGGGTTTTTTGGTTTTTGTTTGTTTGTTTGTTTATGACTTTTAATGTTTTTAAAATCCAGTCATTATCCCTTTCCTGGTCCACTCTCCCACAGTTCCTCATCCCATTCCTCCTCCCAAACTATCTCCAAGAGGATGTCCCCACCTGACCCCAGCAGATCACCCGACTCCCTAGGGCCTCAGGTCTCTCTAGGGTCAGGCTCAGCTTCTCTCACTTAGGCCAGACCAGGCAGTCCAATGCTCTATGTGTGTCAGGGCCTTGTACCAGCTACTGTATGCTGCCTAGTTGTTGGCTCAGTGTCAGAGATCTCAGGGGTCCAGGTTAGTTGAGACTGCTGGTCTTCCTATGGGGTCACCCTCCTCAGCTTCTTCCAGCCTTTCCCTAATTCAACCACTGGGGTCCCTGACTAGAGTCCATTGGCTGGGTGTAAGTGTCTGCCTCTGTGTCCGTCAGCTGCTTGTTGGGCATCTCGGAGGACAGGCTCCTGTGTGTAAGCACACAATAGCATCAGTAATAGTGTCAGGCCTTGGAATGTCCCCATGAGATGAATCCCAATTTGGGCTTGTCACTGGACCTCCTTTCCCTCAGTCTCTTGTCCATTTTTGTCCCTGCAGTTCTTTTAGACAAGAACAATTCTGGGTCAGCGTTTTAGACTATGGGATAGCAATCCCATCCCTTCATTTGATACTTGTCTTTCTACTGGAGGTGGACTCTACAAGTTCTCTCGTCCCATTGTTGAGCATTTCACCTAAGATCCCTTCCTTTGAGTCCTGAGAGTTTCTCATCTCTCAGGTCTTTGGTACATTCTGGAGGGTTCCCCCACCTCTCACCTCCCACTCCTGAGGCTGCATATTTCTATTCATTCTGCTGGCCCTCAGGGCTTCTCTCCTACCCTCCACCCCGATACCTGGTCATTTCCCCCTTTCCCCTCTCTGTCCACTCCCCTTCCCCTCTCCCATCCTGTTCCCTCTATCCTTCCCTCTGCTTCTTGTGATTTCTTTCTTCTCCCTCCCAAGTGGGATGGAAGCATTCTCACTTGGGCGGTTCAGCTTGTTAACTTTCTTGAGTTCTGTGGATTTTATCCTGGGCATTCTGTACTTTTTTGGCTGATATCCACTTATTAGTCGGTACATACCATACATGTCCTTCTGGGTCTGAGTTACCTCACTCAGGATGATATTTTCTAGTTTCCATCCATTTGTCTGCAAAACTCATGATGCCCTTGTTCTTAATAGCTGAATAGTATTCCACTGTGTAAATGAACCACATTTTCTGTATCCATTCTTCCGTTGTGGGATGTCTGGGTTGTTTCCAGCTTCTGGCTATCACAGACAAGGCCACTATGAACATAGTAGAGCACATGCCCCTGTGGTATGGTGGGGCATTGTTTGGGTATATGCCCAAGAATAGGGATAGCTGGCTCTATTTGCAGTTTTCTAAGGAACCTCCAAATTTATTTCCAGAATGGTTATACCAGTTTGCAATCCTACCAGCAATAGAGGAATGTTCCTCTTTCTCCACAGCCTCGCCAACATGTGCTGTGGCCTGAATTTTTGATCTTAGGCATTCTGATTGGTATAAGGTGGAATCACAGGGTCATTTTGATTTGCATTTCTCTGATCGCTAAAGACTTTGAGCTTTTCTCTAAGTGTTTCCAACCACTCAAGATTCCTCTGTTTTGAATTCTCTGTGTAGGTTTGGGTTTTTGGATGTTAGCTTCTTGTGTTCTTTATATATTTTGGATATTAGCTCTTTATCAGATATGTCGTTAGTGAAGTTCTTTTCCCAATCTGTAGGTTGCTGATTTGTCTTATTGACTATTTCCTTTGCCTTACAGAAGCTTTCCAGTTTCATGAGGAACCATTTATCAATTCTTGATCTTAGAGCCTGAGCCATTAGAGTTCTGTTTAGGAAAGTCCCCAGCCCTCATACCAGTGAGTTTAAGGTTGTTTTCCAGTCTTCTCTTCTATTAGATTGAGTGTATCTGATTCTATATTGAGGTCCTTGATCCACTTGGACATGAGCTTTGTGCAAGGTGACAAATATGTGTCTATTTTCACTTTTCTACATACCGACTGCCAGTTAGACCAGCACCATTTAAGACCACTGAGTTTTATTAGTGTGAACCACATTGCTTTGGTTTTCATTTCAGGCAAGAAATTGAAACTCAGAAGTTTTTCACTGATGCTGAGTTCCGGGATGCATTAGCTAAACAATTGTGCAAAGAAGAAAGAAAACATGAGCAAGAAGTAAAAGAATACCAAGAAAAAATTGATATATTAAACCAGCAGTATTTGGATTTAGAAAATGAATTCCGTATTGCTTTAACTGTTGAAGCTAGAAGATTTAAAGATGTAAGAATTGGTATCTAACTCTCTACTGATAAGAAGACCACATTTTAGAATCTCATCCAAAATGAGATGACCATATGATACTTAAAACAATGAATTCTTGAGTTTTCATTTCCTCATATAACAATAGGTATTTTTTATTGCTGTTGTGAAAACTAATTATGGTAATAAGTGGGAATCTAAAGTAAAGATCAGGACAGAAGTGGGGAACCTGAATTTGTACAGTAGGGACCAGCAAAGCTGACAATCCCCCATCTGCTCCTAGGCCAAAGGTGGCTCACTGTATTTCTTTCTTCTTCTCCTTTTCTTCTTCTTCTTCTTCTTCTTCTTCTTCTTCTCTTATTATTATTATTATTAATTAACTTACTGTACATCTCAATCACAGATTTCCCCCTCCTGTCCTTTCATTCCCCCTCCCATTCCCCTCTCCTCATCCTTGCTTTCTCCTCAGAAATGGGGAGGCCGCCCATAATATTAGCCCACGCTGGTATATCAAATTGGAGTAGGTCTAAGTGCATCTTATATTGTGGCTAGACAAGGCAGCTCAATTAAGGGAAAGGGATCTAAAGATAGGCAGCGACGTCAGAGACAGACCCTACTCCAGATGTTAGGAGGCCCGCATGGAGTCCTAGCTGCTGAACTGTTACATATGTGCTGAAGGCCTGGGTACATCCCATGCATGCTATGTGAAGGCCTGGGTACATCCCATGCATGCTATGTGAAGGCCTGGGTACATCCCATGCATGCTCTCTGTTTGGTGGTTCAGTCTCTGAGCCCCAGTGGGCCCGGGTTAGTCGAGTGTGAGTTTTCTTGTGGTGTCCTTGTCCTCTCTGGCTTCCGCAATCCTTCCTTCCCAAGCTCCACTTAATGTTTGCCTGTGGGCCTCTGCATCTGTTTCCATCAGCTGCTGGCTGAAGCCTCTCGGATGACAGTTATGCTAGGCTCCTGTCTGTAAATATGTCATTAACAGTGTCAGGAGGAGGCTCCCTCTAATGGCTTGGGTGTCACACTGAGTCAGTCTTTGGGCAGCCATTCCCTCAACTTCTATACTGTCTTTACCCCTGCACATCTTGTAAGCAGGACAAATTATGGCTCTTAGGTTTTGTGGCTGGGTTGGTGTTCCAGTGCCTCCATTGAAAGTCTTTTCTGGTTACTGGAGATGGCTGTTTCAGGTTCTGTATCCCCCCACTGCTAGGAGTCTTAGCTAGGGTCACTCTCATAGATTCCTGGGAGTTTCCATTGTTTGTCCATTGGTTTCTAGCTTGTCCTCGAGATCCCCCACACACATCACCAGTTCAAGTTGTCTCTCCGAGTACTCTCTCCCTCTGTCCTCCACTACCCAGTGCCATGTCTTGTTCTGTTTCCCCTTCTTAGTGAGATTCAAGGGTCCTTCTTAGGCCTTCCTTGTTCCGTAGCTTGTTCGGGTCTGTGGATTGTAGTGTGGTGATCCTGTACTTTATGGCTAATATCCACTTATAAGTGAGTACCTACCATGTCTGTCTTTCTGGATTCTCGGTTATATCTCACTCAGCATGACCTTTTCTAGTTCATCCACTTCCCTGTCGATTTCAGGATGTCATTGTTTTTAATAGGTGGGTATAAGTCTTCCATCTTTTACTTGTTAACATTTCTCTTGAACTGAAATTCTTCTACATTTACTTCAAGTCTTTCCATCTCTATTAATGCTATTCCCAGGCTTCTAAGTGCTTGTGCAAAAAAAATTATGCTCCTCTTTGATACCTCTTTCTCTGATACTCCATAACCTTAAGGGCTTCTTATAATAGTTAAGTTTTTCAAATAGTCTTCTTTCTTACCACCTTTTTGTTAGAATGTATAAGCTAGCTGTTGTGCCACTCCTCTCATAACCTCCGTTCAGAATGATAATCAAAACTCTTTGTATTCTGTCTGCTTTCAGGCTCTGTCATCTCCCCACTCAGGCCACTTCCTGTCACCACACCTTGTACTGGGACTGGAAGCACCTTCCTGCCTGGAGCACCTTCGCTATAACCTTACAACCTTCTATTCCCTGATAACCTCTTGATAAGAATGCTCGCTAAAATGAAACATTCTCCTTACGACACTGTGCATCCCTCTAAGCTTTCCTCAGGAAAGGCACATGCTTTCTGTATAGTTTCATGGTGCATAGTTTGTTCCTATTGCTATCTTGTTAGTCCTTACCTACTAGAAGACAGATCAGTCTGTTTTGTCCACTGATCATTGTAGTACCAAACAGCGGCTGACATACAACAATTGCTCAGTGAATGTGTGTCAAACAAATAATCCTGGTTCTTCCACGCAGTAGCTAATTCCTTGAGTAACTGGTCTGCGTTTATCTTCTGGATATTAAGTACGTTGAAACATGATACCTCTGAGTTTTGTTTTACTAAAACTTAACAGTTTTAAAATGAAAAATGTAAACTATTTCTAGAAGTAAATATTTTCTATTTGGAAAGCTTCTGTTTATAATATGATTTTGAAACACAGGTTCGAGATGGCTTTGAAGATGTGGCAACTGAGTTAGCGAAGAGTAAAAATGCTCTTATTTGGGCCCAACGTAAAGAAAATGAGTCTTCCTCCTTAATTAAAGATCTGACCTGTATGGTGAAGGAACAAAAGACAAAACTCTCAGAAGTCTGCAAGTTGAAGCATGAAGCAGCAGCAAATTTACAGGCAGGAATCTGCAATGTGCTTTCCCCTGGGGCTTCCACCTCCTCTCGCGTGTGAGCAGTGACTTAGGACGCACTCAGGAGGAGCTCTGGGATTGCCTTACTTACACAGTTGGTGTTGATAATGAGAGTATACCTAATGAGATTCGAGATCTCATAGACGATACTGCTTTCACCAGACTATCTTAAGAGTGCTAGGTATGGTGGGACACCGTCCAGCCCCAACTCTTGGGAGGCCGAGGCAGGCAGATGGATCTCTGTGGGTTGGAATCCATTGTAGTCTACATTTCAAGTTCTAGACTGACCCGGTGAAAACCTGGTCTCAAAATTAGTGAGACCCTGTCTCAAAAATAAATAAAAATATGTGAGTAAATGACTTAGTAAATGTAATCTATATAGTGGTCACCAGTTGTACAATGTTATGACAGAGATTGGGAAAGTGAGACTGAAAAGGTGCTAAGCTTTGAGAAACACAACTCGGATTACTAGTATTAGCTGGGTGGTGGTAATGGTATTTTCAGATACACTGAACCACAGTAGCTTTTAAAATATCTCTTAATATTTCTGCTATTTCAGCTAAGAACTCAACTTCTGGAAAATAAATTATAGATTGTTGATTGAAATATTTCGTGAGAAATTTTGACAATTATAGATTCAGTTTTTCTCTTACAAATATGGAGTAAAACTCAATGTTAAAAAGTAGTCCATTTAAATGCTAGCATTTTGTTTTATAGTGTATATCTTAAAACTTTTGGTGTAAAATTCGGTAATGTCTACTTTTTAATTGCTTAAAGAGCATTTTTTCATAAAATGCAAAAAGAAAGAATTACTTTAATAATTTATAGCATATATAATTTTAAGGTTTATAATTAAGTGAAATAATTGGTGTTTTGTGTTTTGGGGGTATACAGAATCAAGTCAACACTCTTGAAATTTTGATTGAAGATGACAAGCAGAAGAGCATTCAAATAGAAGTTCTCAAACATGAAAAAAACCAACTTCTTTCTGAGCTGGCAGCCAAAGAGTCGCTGATTTATGACTTACGGAGCAAGAGAAAAGGATGGGGACATGACCTGGCATGTCAGAGTAAGAGTCCCAAGTTTTTCAATGGAAAATAGCCATTATTACAAAGCGGTATATCTGGGTATGGGTAAAAAGGATGGTTCACTGTCTCCCAGTACTAAGTTAAAAGGAGTGTGCTGTCTAACAGAATAGCCAATAGGAGCGCAAGCTTCTTGGGAATGAAGGCATTTCAGTAATTAAGGTGTTTAAGGGGCCAGACATGGAGATACATGCCAATAGCTGCTGCTGCTCTGGAGGCTGAGAGAAGTCACTCAAGACTAGCTTTTTCACCAATGACATAAAAACATTATTTCCATGGGATACTGTGGTAATTCTGTTCTTTATATTAATACTAAAAGCATCTAAAATGAGTCTTCATATTCGTAACATTTTCCATATTTTGCGTGGGTAGAAGTGAAATGATACGTGAATGAAAATCACAGTAGATTTCAAAAAACCCTTAGTCTTCTTTCTGACTGCTATAGAGCATAAGTAAATACTAGGTCTTGACATTAACAGATAGCTTAAATTAAGAATAGGTAGAGTCTTAGTCAGGGTTTCTATTCCTGCACAAACACCATGATCAAGGAACAAGTTGGGGAGGAAAGGGTTTATTCAGCTTACTTCCACATTGCTGTTTATCACCAAAGGAAGTCAGGACTGGAACTCAAGCAGGTCAGGAAGCAGGAGCTGATGCAGAGGCCATGGAGAGATGTTCCTTACTGGCTTGCTTCTCCTGGCTTGCTCAGCTTGCTTTCTTATAGGACCCAAGACTTCCAGTCCAGGGATGGCACCACCCACAATGAGCCCTCCCCCCTTGATCACTAATTGAGAAAATGCCCCACAGCTGGATCTCATGGAGGCACTTCCCCAA